>NC_133472.1:30193036-30493036 GCF_025370935.1 Choristoneura fumiferana
AAGAAGGGTTGAGCTACTTTTAGTTGAGCTCAGTTTTATTGTCTCTTTGTTATCTTTTCCTTTCATATTTATTTAGCAACAAAAGAAGCTGTAAAATCCCATGTTAAGTGCATTTTCGTCATTTTAACTGAAACAAACTATAGTAAGTATATCAAACTTACAAGAAAAACTATAATGGTTAAGTTGTCTTGAGCATTATTATTATTTTAAGAGTAAATAGCAGCCTAAGGTATACTTGGAATACTCCGTACAAAATACGAAATCCTTAGAAAAATTATTTATTTTTCTCGTAATGGCTACGGAACCCTATTTCGGGCGTGTCTGACTTGCTCTTAGCCGGTTTTTTTTTAATTTATGGCTGCTTATAAGAAAGAACTTCGTGTACTATGTTTGCGACAGAGGCGGACATTTCCAATCATATTGGAGAAAATTAAGTTTTTGTTATAGTTCATGATAAACAAATTATGGTGGAAACGCATTCTTAGGGGTATTGCTATTAAATTAAATTCGGCTAGAGCTAATTAAGACTACAATATATTCAACACAACACAATACAAAATATTTTTGTAGCAAAAGTGATTTTTTACCACTTTTTACTTCAATGGTATCTATTTTGAGTAATGAGATTTAAAAAAACGGCCGGATGTGACATAGTTTTGTGCACTGAGGGTTCCGTACATGTAGGTAGATCTATATCTAGTGTTGTAAGTTTAATATGCAGTGTGCGGCCATTTTAGATGGTTCACTGACATAGAAAAACAGACATAAAAATTTTAATTTTCAGAATTTTCTTATTGGTTCTGAAGGACCTGTGACCGTAGTCTTGAGCTCGTGCGGCCGTTTTAAATACGATTTTTGTTGTTTAGGCCTTAATAGCCGACCGGCCTTATTACCTGCAACTACCTTATATATAAGAAACTTGGTACTAAATTACACGTTTGTAAGACAATCGGAAGTACTTACCCCAAGTAATAAGTAAGTAGGTATAGGTTTTGATTCCCGGCATTTTGTATGAAACCACCACGCATTGACTTAGAAGTTTTGATTTTTTCCCTGCTTCAAGGGAATGAAGACCCGAATACTTGTTATAAATTTCTTAATTTTAGCTTTATACTCCACGTGTTCCTGAGAATAAGGGTCTTAACAGGCGGACAGACAGATGGGCAAAAAAGTGATCCCATAAGGTTCTGTATTTTCTTTTTGATGTACGAAACCCAAAAATCACGGATTAAGACAAATGTACATCTTACTAACCAACCAACCGCCAACTGGATGCCAGGAGCAGCAGATACAACGAAAGTAATATCTGCAACAGCGGAGCGTTCAAAATATCTGACACATTCTACCGGCATTAGAAAAAGAGCCGTATCAGATATTTATGCACGCTCTGCTTTATTGTGTCGGATATATTGGTGCTGGTGACTACGAGTATGACTGTACCTAGGAAAATTGGCCTAAGTGGGCACGTAATAGTACCTGCATATTGTTCCTTTCCAGACAAACAGACGGTACGCTCTATAGTTTACTTAATAGTTTTAGATAAACGCTGGGACATGTTGTCACAGGAATATGTTTCGAATTAATATAACAAACATATTATTTTCAGCCCGCCTTAATTATACAGAATACGTATATGACGACACGACGTTATGGTTGGTAGGCATCCGGTTGCAGGCGTAGGGTGGGTTACATGGGCGCAACTTTTTAAAACTTGCATTTATTTGTAAAACTTCGTCTAGACGGGGCGAGAAATTAATGTGCGATTTTCGTGTGCTGCGCCGCGTAGCTTCTTAGAAACTATAATTGATCGGTCTTCTATGGCGATGTATTTACCAAAATAGTGCAAGTGAATAGAAGCTGATCCTGTTTAACAAAAAAGAGACATGTAAAACTCCATCCAACTAAAATGTACTATGTAGTAGTACAGTCACCAGCACAAATATCTGCCACAGCGGAACGTCCAAAAATATCTGAAACGTGCTTCCGGCCCTAGAAATAGAGTCGTATCAGATATTTAAGCACGCTTGTTATGTCAGATATTGGTGCCGGTGACTGTACTCATCCCTACAAATCGAGACAAGTCGAGTGGTGTGAACATTACGTCAAGTAAAGGATGATAGCTGAAGAGTAGTGGTACTAATATAGGTACTTATTTTATTTATACCAATGTGAGAACGGTTACTTGTCTTTTGTCACTCTGCAGATAAGTGTTTAGTGATACCTAAACACACATCATAATTAGCTTACAATAAGCTCATATGAGCATACCAGAGCTGTGATTGTGTTCCTTGGCTATCATCTACCACTTTGGGCACTTTTCAATAACAAAAGGAATCCACTTCAAACCTTAATAAGATTTAAAGAAATTAGCGAACATTATTAATTAATTACTCCAACTCGTAGAGCCTACTTAGCCATGATAGTTTTTCATCTAAACTCGTTACATCATACACTATCACTATGACTTTTATTGATTTTTTTAAGCCAAAAAAAAAAACGACTCTAATAAAAATTTGCCCTTCAAAGCTTTGTTTTGCAGACGGATCCTTCTTAAATTAGAAGGAAAATGGTCTTAGATAACCTATTATAGGTATGTACAATGTTTTGAAAGATGTATGTAACGATAACCTACGTTTAAGATTAGCGAGAAAATAATTTACTTATCCCCATTTTTTACGTGTACAGGGTACACGAAAAAATAGTTTTGTGCAGCAAGAGAGCAAAGTTGTTTTTTGCTGCGAGTGTCGAATTTGAATCCCAAGCAAGCGAAGGATTATATAATTGAATCACGAGCGTAGCGAGTGATTCTAGGTTAGAATCCTGAGAGCAGCGAGGGATTGAAACACGCGAGATGTAAAAAAACTTTGGTCTCTTGTGACACATACAACTTTTCACCTAAGCAGCGAGAACATATACCTACCCATTTACAAAACAAACTTACGTCCCACTGCTGGGCACTGGCCTCCCCTCAGAATGAGAGGATTTGGGCCGTAGTTCCCACGCGGGCCCAGAGCGGATTGGGAACTACACACATACCATTGAATGACTTCACAGATATGTGCAGGTTTCCTCACGATGTTTTCCTTCACCGTAAAGCTTGTGGTATATTTCAAATGTAATTTCGCACATGAATTTCGAAAAACTCAGAGGTGCGGGCCGGGGTTTAAACCCACGAGCCTATGCTTGAGAGGCGACAGTTAAAACCACTAGTCCACCAGGGATTTTTACGATAAGGTATTAAGAAACAAATATAATAATCACATTTAAACCTTTACTCAAAAATGATACGTACAGCCGCCATTTTATCTTTAAAAAGTCACCAAAAAGTTGAGAATGCCAGACAATGATCAAAAGTCTCCAGCAAGTAGAGAGGTTTGGTTTTGAATTCGGAACGAAAAAGTGTCCAGTAGGCACGATACAAATCTCATACTCATAACATAACATGCATTGTAATTTGAGCTTAGAACTACTTGTACAATAGGTACCTATGTCTTATTTTTTAATACTGCAAAAAGCCTCATCTTTGAGTCATTAAAAAGGTTGAACAATAAACGTAAGTTTATTATAATAGTTATTTGTGCAACAAGAGAGCAAAGTTGTTTTTTGTTGCGAGTGTTGATTTTGAATCCCGAGTAAGCGAAGGATTCTTTAATTGAATCACGAGCGTCAGCGATTGATTCTAGGATATTAGAATCCTGAGAGCATCAAGGGATTCAAATACACGAGATGCAAAAAAACTTTGGTCTCGTGTGACACATACAATCTTTCACCTCAGCAGCGAGAACATCATTTAAATGTAACATAAGAGTAAAACCCCATATACCTACCTGTTTATAAAACAAACACAATTTTTTAAAATATAATCCGATTATTAAGAAACAAATATAATATGCGATTTTGCTCACTGATTTCTCATAGCAAAACCTGCCTGTTTGAGGTGCTGAGGTGAAAACACTGGGTGAAAATGTTATTAAATATGACTTTATTAGGATTTCTATTAAATAAACATAAAAAGATCAGTTGCAAATTCATTCAATTTGACAAATATTTATTCCAACTTTATTAAAAAAAAACCAGTAGCAGTGGCTTTACTGCATTGAGGTTGCATACTTTATTAAAAGAGCGGTAAAATTTTGACATTTTGGAAATATTTCGTTTTCATCTAATTTATCATCGATATATTTTTAATACTTACTGGGTATATATTTAATTTAAGATTGTTATCAACACATTTGATCCTATCTCTCGCTTTTTACGTGCTGAAGTGAAAGTGACAGATCAAAGTGAAGTTCAAATAATTGGAATTCAGTGAGTAGACCCATAGCACGCACTGTCCAGAATTAAAAAAAAATATTTAATAAGTTACTGTGTCTCATGGAGTGACCAAAATGCGACTTTGCTCACTGATTTTTAATAGCAAAACCTGCCTGTATGAGCTGCTAAGGTGATTTTTTTTTATTTATAATATGAGTATATTATATACCCATGCAAAATTATAGCTATTTAGCACTCGCAGTCTCTAAAGCTAAGCCGCGAATGGACGGACGGATAAACAGACAGACAGACGGTCTGACGAAACTATTACGGTTCCTTGTCTATATTTCCAAGACTACTCCAAAGACATTCGACCAAACTAAGTACTTACACTGACTCAAGCTGTTGTCGCATTTGGATAAAAAAAAAACAACGGGAATCTGTGTCGGGAATTTACAATCAACTCGGTTTCGTGTCATTTTGTATTACTAATATTTAGTAGCTGTTGCCCGTCACTCCATCCGCGTAGAATTCTTTTATCGCTATCCCGTGTGAATTGAAATTTTCTGGGATAAGAACTAATTATCTTATGTCTTTCCCCGGGACTCGAACTATTTGTGTACCGAATTTTATCTAAATCAGTTCAGCGGTTTAGACGTGAAATGTTAACAAACAGACATACAAACTTTCGCATTTACAATATTAGTGGGATATTGGATGACTATTATTCTATTATATCTAATATGTAATAATGTGTTTATATACAGCAAAACCGCCTTTTTTCATCTGCATTTCAACCCTTAACTTAAACACTTTAGAACAGTAACGTGTTTCTGATGGCGATCCCTCACGTACGAGTATAATGAAGTCAAGCCAAAGTTATTTTTCAGTAAGTACCCAATAAATTTACTGAGGAATCGTATTGTGAATTCTTATTACAAGAGGTCTACGCTCCTCGCACCGCGTTCTTGATCCACTGAGCTATATATCGATCCGACGAAAGAACATGACAGAACGGTTTTGACAGCCTCTCCACTAAAATTGGCCGATTACGAATATGTACGAGTACACGTTGGCGTAAACGGACATGTCAAAAATTATAAACGGAAAAGTGGAGAAAATTTTGACTTTACACATGCATCCCAATTATGGTCTGGTATTGGCATAAATAAATGAGAAATAACTCGTTACATAGCGTTCAGTTCTTTTCGTTTGGTCTACGACGTAGACTCTACGTTTACCTTTGCAATCTGTCAGGTATGGCGATAGAAATAAATAGAGCAAATTAGCTACCAATTTTGGGTAAACGGTGCTGCAGTGGTAGCTATGGTGGGAAGGCGAAATGTGTTACCATACAACGGAATTTACAGCATATAGAGACGAAATTATTTTATGCGGATGATACATTTTTGCAACTATGTAACGCTTAATAATCAAGAGCACAAATCGATGTTAGTCACCGCGGAGAGGGGCTCCAAGACGTGCGGGAAGCGGGGAGGGGCCTGCGGGGCGCCGCAAGCATCGCGCAAGTCGCCTCTCGTATCGACCGCCCCGGATGTGCATTGCAATGCCGAAGGAGAGATCAGGGTTCTCTATTCAGGAAACGTACAAGCGATATCGGTGTGACACGAAAAAGTTGCATCTCGCTTACACTCGCAAACCTTAGGCGCTAGGGTGAGATGCATTCACGATGTGGCTGTACCCTTGCAACCGTTATACCTGACCCGAATTGCATTGGTAGGATATAGGGATATAGGTGCCGCTGCCAGCGCTGCTTGCGGCACACCGCACCAGATGAAGATCGACCGTTTTGATCGAATTTGCACTACGAACTACGAAATAAACTGTTGCAGTTCGTCGCGATTATTCTGGTTGTATGCCAAATAATTTATGTACCTCTCTTTTTGTTGATATAAATGAAGTAGACGTAGTACATCTCTACGTAGCCAAGACATTTTTTTTATTTATGTCAGTCTCGACATACTTACCTACTCTTGTATCTATGACCAAACAAAAAACTCACATGCACTTATTTTGACGTACCTTATCAAAATTATATTGCACATTTTTACCCCACTGCCCCAGAAAGGATGTAGTTATATTTTTTAAGAAATGGTATGTTTAAAGAGTCTATCGATATGAGATTGTAGGTACATATATACGTCAATTTACCTAGAGTAAAATTTTCGTGACTGGAGGGATTTTGAGTGTGGCGAAACGTAAATATTAATTGATAGATTATTATCCATCCATCGGGGTTTGTCGTAACGTAAAGTATATTTTGCCATAGATTGAATAAAATAATGAATATAAATTACCCCCGCTTTTTAAGCAGCACAATTACATTTATTATACGTCCTTATACGGCGAATACATCAGCTCTAACAGACTCCGACGAACTAACCTCTCTTTACGCAGTTGCCGCTGTATGGTGGTGAAAACTGATAACGGATGTCCTACATATATCGAATCTAATCTAGGTAAGTTATGCTTTGTTCAAAAACGTACAGGGACGAAGCACGTCCCTATCATAATACTTACTTACGAAGTTGATTCCTCGACAGTTTTGATGGGTTTATTTTAAATTTAACACAGGTCGAGCGGCTCATTTCATAAGCATTAGCTTCAGGCCCCATGATTTTTGCTTACTTACTAATTGAGACAGGGTGTGAAAAATTATGTGATAAAGTTACGTTACGGTGCTCGATCGATCACAGATAACTTCGTTAGCCCGACGACCCGGCAATCTAACACTAATTGACTAGCTCTATTTTTTCCCATCGTTTTAAGGTGCTTTATTTTTAATACTGTGTGTGATTATTATTTTGTTTCAATTATAACTGAGGTTGAAGCTTGAAGGTGTGTCTTTACATATTCTATAAGGTTAACGTACGAGCGCTTGACACTGTCCCAATTGTTGTCATCTTTAATTTTATATCATTAGGAATAGCGGTGATAGCAGGGTATTAACTAGTAGCCATTAGCGTGTCGAGCATTCCCTTACCTATAAGAAAGAGTTACTCCTATAAGAAAAAATCGTACTGCCAACAATTGCACCTCCCCACCACCACTTAAGGGGATCCCATGCCCCAATGACCTTCGATCTGAATTCCTTAGTTTTATAATGTTTTTTGTAGCTTATTATATAAACAACAACGGCTTTAAGCAATATAGTATCCCATATTTACTTCAAAGTTCATTGTTTTTGAGATATTTGGCATCAAAGTTGAACAATTTTAGGCCAAAAAACTGGTTTTCTCACCATAACTTTTGTGTTAATTAGTTTGAAATGAAAACCCTCGACCAGTTTTTAAAGACGTCAAAGACGAGCCCAAATATGTAGATTTCGTATATATATGTTAGATCCTTCACGTCAATAGAGATACGAAATAAGTGTTTTTACAGACAATGTTTAAAAAAATCTTACAAAATAAACTATTTATTTTTTTCAAAATCCGGTAGACAAAATGGAGATAAAAGATTGGACAACCGATAGCTGTTTGACTTATAATTCTATCTGTAGTGCAAAAGTAGGAGATACGATTCAAAATATGTCAAAAATCGATGTAAACCTCGGGTAGCCCCTTAATAATGTAGACAATATGCCCCAAAGTTAATTTCAGTTCGATTATTAGCTATTATTGTAGACTCTACAATATAAGAAGCTACCAAATTAAGTACTAATATTTTTAGAGCTGATAGTACTCGTCTCTAGAAGTAGATTTAAGTATAAAATATTTAATAGTTTATGGTAATTTTTGGAGATAATTTTAATTTCAAATTTGCTGCGTAAAAACACCCTGTTAATGTGTTAAAATTAATAGTTAGTGATTAAAACTTCTTTGATTATCTTGACTGTCACAAGTAGGTAACTGGCCACTTCACTTAAATAAATGTCAAAGTCACATAATGCCTACTAATAGTTTTCCTCCTTTGTTTTCCTCTGACATTGGCCATGCATTGGCCCAAGCTTTAAGGCCGCCATTGAGGGAATAATAATAATAGTTTTCCCGCCAATCGTTGACGTTTAAGACAAACGACGGGTTCACTTGACAAGAAAGTGTTAAATATCTTGTCACGCAAATGCACATGCTGATTCTGTTTGTGCTAATGAGAATTTATTTATTTTGTTCAGGAAATTAAAACAAAAATATTATACAAAAAGTTTTCTTAATTAATATTTAAAGTTAATTGTTTTGGTCTAATTTAACATCCCTTAAAATATTGGTAGGTACTTAATTTGTTACCACCTTGTATAGTTAAATAAAATTGGTTCGAATTTTTTTTCTCTAAAGGTTGCAAATAGTGGCTTTGTTTAGACACTAGATTTAATTTGATTTGACGATTTTGCACATCATTTCCGCTCTACCGTGCAAAGTAAATGTGGAAAGGACCGATGTTGAAACGGACAGACGGTCAGTAGAAGCTACTACTAACTAAGAAAACATTCTGCGCTTTAATAAACCACTTGGAGACTGGCTGCGACTTGCCTACACGTATAACTAAATTTGTCTGGGAACATAATTTGCTTACCTACCCTTTCCTGGCTGAGCGAGTTTAATGCAATCATGGTGCAATATCGGGTCTTCTATTCTATTCACGAGCAATAAAGCACTCTACGCTTTACGTTTAAGAACATGTTATAGAATGTAATTTTCCTAATTTTCTACCTATTGTGACGTTTCTCAACACGGATAAATGTAGGTATCATTCACATCATAATAGGTCAGTTTTTCAGTTATTTTAACGGCGCGGCCTATTTACCTCTATACTAGTACTAATATACTAATCTACACTAATATTATAAAGAGGAAAGATTTGGATTTTTGTATGTTTGTATTTTTGGATGTTTATTAAGAATTAACTCAAAAACTACTAGACCGATTTAAAAAATTATTTCACTATTAATATGCTAAATCAATTCAAATTGCCACAGGCTATATTTATTACCAGAAAAAAATAGGGTTCAAATAGACCATGTTATCCATACCTTGGTATTGATCCATTTATATAATTTTATATTCAAGACGGTTTCAATACCTGTAGATTACTTTATGAATTAATTAAATCGGACATTCCATTCAAAAGACAATTAAAAATATCAATCTAACCAAAAAATGCATTAAGGTGCGACCAAACCGCTGCTTAAGAAACGCAAACGGTGCGGAATCACAGTGACGGGCCGTAAACGACAAGACTTTTGATCGGTATAGTCCTGACGTTTACGGCACGTCACTGCGATTCCGTATTTTAAGTAGCGGTGTGGAGAGCATGCGATAAAAACGGTGCGCATACGGTGCGTCAATGCGATTGCGTGCCGTCACCGTTTTTTAAACAGTGGTTTGGTCGCACCTAATCTCTACGTTGACGCGCCCCGGCTTCGCGCGGGTCGGGTTCGGGTGTAGTTATTGGGAAATGGAGCTGAAAAATGTGTGTGAAGTGCCCTTGATTTCAGACCTTTTTAGAGTTCTGTCCCAAAGGGTGATAAAAACGGGACCCTATTACTTAGACTCCACTGTCCGTCTGTCTGACTGTCAATAGGCTGTATCTTATGAACCGTGCTAGGTAGACAGTTGAAGTTTTCACAGATGATGTATTTCTATTGCCGCTATAACGAAAATACTAAAAACAGAATAAAATAAATATTTAGGGGGGCTCCCATACAAGAAACGTGTTTTTTTTTTGCCGTTTTTACTCGATATTAATAACGGCAACAGGTAGTTGCTTGAAATATTAACAGAATATTTATTTTCATATTCATTCACTTTAAAAATAAATAATTAAAATAATTAAATTAAAATAAAATAAATATTTAAGGGGGCTCCCATACAGCTAACGTGGTTTTTTTTGCCGTTTTCTGCTAATGTCTAATGTTGTATAGGTATGGAACCTTTCGTGCGGGAGTCTGACTCGCATAGGCTGTTTTTTTTTATTGTGCCCGTACGAAGCGGGGTGGGACGCTAGTATGTTATAACTTAACTAAGAATGTAGGTAGGTGAACAATGCTCCGATTGAGATGAAAGATTTAAAAGAAAAGAAAGAAATAAGACATGAAATTAATCTCTACACGAAGTGAAGCAAAAAGTGCCTGTAATAACATTCTTATGTAACTTTTAATAAAACACGTCCTGCTGCTTTATTTTCTTATACTATACACCACCAAATGAAAAAAGGCTTTTTATCACACTTGCTCGTAAACAGTGTCGGAACATGCAGGCTACCTTGGTTGCAACCCCCCAAATAAAACCCTCGACCTTAATGCGCTTCTCATGAAACCCGTGGTCGGTAAATGAGTCATTGCGCGTACTAATTTTCTTGTCATGAACCCCAAGGTCGGTAAATGAGTCCGTGCCCGTACTGATGGTGATGCGCATGGCGTAGCAGCAGGACCACATGCACACGCGGCTCAGGCACATGCTGAGGGAGGGGGAGGGCAGCGCTGCCAAGAGCGCAGCCCAAGGTATCGCCAATATTTGGACAATTATATTTTTTCTTTTAGAAAAATAAAATTTTACTCGCAAATTTGATGAAAAACGTACTAAAATTACGAACATCGACTCATTAAAGCCCTCGTCTTCGACTTCGGGCTTCTAATTAGACTCTCGTTCGTAATTCCTTATTTACCGCCCTTAAGACACAATGTACTATTGTGATAGATTGCCACCAAAGTCAACTTACTTACTTATAATGTTACTATTTTTCTTGTTGACCGTAAATGCAATCACCTACAATTTAAAGGTGTGTCTACGAAGTTTGATCCCATTAGTCACATGGGCCGTATTAATACGTAAAGATCTAAAGAATTTATGCGCGGAGGAGTTCCGTCAGACGGGACTGCAGGAGGGAGTGTTTATTTCCGGCTATGTACGGTCAATGACACCGGCCCGGAAGCATAGTTGAGCGATTAGGTGGGGTGAAGCGTTTAACAATTGGCACTTATCTCCCTCAGAGCTTATGAAATTCTGACAGAGCGAAACTCACCCACATAAAACGATGAGTTTCCGTGCGGTGTACCTACTCATTCATGCTCGTTCTACAATTTTATTTCGCTACTTAAACTGCTCGAGTTAGATTGAGGGTTCGTCTAAAATTTAAAAGGAATATTATTAATTGCACATCAAATAAATAATTGCCTATCAATTTATTCTCATCATTTATATACTTTTGTACATCAATTAAATCATTTCAATACAAATAAACTAAATGTTTAGCAAAACTAGTACTGCAGATGATTCTAAAATATACATTAGCACGACATTACTTTTTTTCCTCTAATGCGAAACAAATAAATTATTTTATGTACAAAAAGACTACAATCACATCAAAAATACTGACTGCACAGCAAATTAACCAGAGCGTGCGTAGATGATACTCATTCTCACAGCAAAATAGCTCTCCGAGATTTTAACATATATCCTAATAGGGTAACCACATCAAAACCGGATCATCATTTTTGTCTCAATTTTTAAGAAGACATGCTCAGCCAACTTAACAATCATTGTAGCAGTAGCAACAATTTCTTTTTTCATTGCATTACATTTTCCACAGAACAAATTAACCTAAAACTGATTTTGCGCGCTTTTTTTTAACTGAGAAAATTGTTTCTATCTCTGCAGGCAGATTGGAGCGAGCAAGTGAGATAGCGCTAAGCCGTGCTGGAGTTTACCGTATGCTCGCGCCGCGTAAGAGCGAAATATAAATATCTCTTGTGTGTAGGTATCGCATTGGTATTACGCAATATTTCCTACTTCAAAACCTACTTAAAATGTGTCTGCCTGTGTATTTAAGCATTATTATTTTCAATTACAATAGATATACGACTACAAACTTAAACGAATTACTCGGTAGGTAGTTATTTCACGTATTAATCGCGATAATTTCAGAAATCGTTATTTATTTATAAAAGGAAGTAGGTAGGGTACCGTTACCATTTCGCAAAATTATTACTCCCGAACTTAGTGCCGTGCGGCCGACATACATATCGTTGCGCACCCGAACGCTTTCCTGCGGTTTTCCTGCAATCTGCGCTTGAGGAGTGGGGTAACTCGAATCGGTGCGGGGCGGAGCGTGGCCATTCTGTACGTTAGTACTAACTATTATTATATTCTGTGTCACACACAACGCGCGAGCCGAGCGAGCGAAACGAGCGCGCCACGGTTGCGGCCGACAAAGCGCCAGAACCTAATTTATTTAGGAAATAATTTGGCCCCTACTAGTGCTGGTTATAAATGATGAAAATAAATTGATAGGTAATTATTATATTTTATGTGCAATTAATAATATCCCCTCTATTATTAAAGTATTGTATTACAGTTCCTGTTTCGATATTTTTGATCACCTTGGCCGCTTCGAAATATCTGATGGCGACTGAACAAGGGGATTTTTATATTTTATTGCAGATCTCATTATGTTGTACCTAATAAGTGGATATGTCAAATAAAATGCTGTTGCCATCGATTTAGAATACCGCTGTTGCATATAGGTAAACTGATGTGTTATACCGGGTGTGGCCTGTAATATGAGCAAATAATTTAAGTATAGATCATACTCGTCAAACTGAACAACATTATTTCAGCGACTTGTAAAAATAATTAGTTTTCTAATTTTTATAACACTTTTAAGTTTATTCGAAGAAGCAATGTAAAGCAAAATGCTTCATGTTTGTAGCGTGACAGACGACGTCAGTGTGTTCTAGGATGGCGTACATTGATAGCAGTATTTAATTGGTATGAAAATAGGAAAATTCAAAGACTCCATTATTTTTAAGTTTTTTTTTTATTATTTAAGTGGATGGCAAACGAGCATAGTTGGTGAACGTGGTAATGTTGTTCAGTTTGACGAGGACAACCTACGTTTTAATTTTTTGCTCGTATTACACCCGCCACACCCGGTATGAACATAGAAGCTCTACATTAAAAAAAATAGAGTTACTAGGTATAATGGGCGTTAATCATTAGCTGTGTGATAGTAAAAATGCTTTACTTTAAGATAAATAGCTATACGCCACGAATATAAATTGCAGTTTATTAAGTAATATTTTGAGTGGAGTATTTTGCTGTGCAATTAGTAATTTTGATGTGAATTCGGTTTTTTTTTGTATTTAAAATAACGTGGTATAATTTTCGGTCTATTTTTACGCAATAATTTAAGCTTTTTTCCGTATTTAATTTGATCAAAAATTGGAATTTGATCAAAGATGTACTTCTTCTGCCGTCAACGCGCTTTAAAAACTAAACATCATTGGTCCTGCTTATAATGATGGCCTTGCTTAAGATCATTATTGGAATTACCCATCAATAATGTACCTAATCAAATCTTTTAACTCAACTTTTTCCCACTTCCAATAGACCGATTCGACATGCAATTTTGGTCGATAGATAATATGTACATGTACACGCGTGGCGCTCCGACGAAAATGCAGTTAAATATGTATCAAATAAAAATAAAACACAAAAACTTATTTACTAAGATGTTTCTCATATTTTATGTTTTTTTCTTCTCTTGTGACTGGTCGGAGTTGAAAATGCAAATAGCGTTGCAAGCTTAAATGACTAGATAGGAACCCGTTTAGGTATTTGCTGACATAAAATCAAAAGAGTTCGCAACTCTTGCTCTCTGCACACTATTTGCTTTGCTGTGTTTGGATCATCGTCTTAATGGTTTCATCGAATCAGCTTTTATTTAAAAAATATATAACGAAAAATTGAACCGACTGCAAAAAACCATGAAAATAATTTTCCATCAGTTTGAAGTCGGTGCCTCAGCATAAGCCAGCAGGAGTGGACCTATAGGCGTCTACCTCACCTACATAAGTACTATATATTGGAATTCAATCACTCCTGCTGGCTCGTGCTGAGGTGTGATTAGGTGCCACAGGTGTCCCTACAATATTTGAAGCGTACCCTCGATTTCCTTAGGATACAATCAAAAGATCCTCTGTTGGTGCTTATGGGACTTAATTAAAGGCATTCCTATACGAAAGAAAAAATACTAGTAACAAACATAAAAAAAAAACAAAAAAAATATATACAACCGAATTGATAACCTCCTCCTTTTCTTTGAAGTCGGTTAAAAGTGTCTTTGCATTTGCAGCATGTTACGGGTATCTTGAAATTCAGTAAGTCGTGTAGCTGGTATTAATTAATTCAAAACATGCATTTTAGTCGCATTAACAACATTTTTTTTGTGTGACTTTTGTGTCTTTGTGTATTGAGTGACAATTCTATTGAAAATCAAGCCTATCACTCAGACAATCCTGCATTGCGTGACTACTTCAGACATAATTTAGTATTAGATAGAGTTAGGGACAGATTGTAAATTTCGTTACTATGTTTGTAAGGATTGTAGAATAAACCAATGAGTAATGTACCTATTTACCATTAGTTATAAAGTACTAAAAACACGCACTAATTGCTTTTCGTCTAAGTCTGCAACTATCATAAAAAAGGAAGGAGAAATATAAAAAATATTATTGAATTTACATAATGATACTTTCGCTTGGGGTGGCGCGGACGCGCTGAGTCTTGCCCAAGAATGCGCAGTTGCATCGGCATCTTATTGTACCTACCTAATAAGAATTTGGCGCGTAAAAAAGTTACCCACTCTTCCCAGAATATGAGCGGCAACACCACTTGTCAGAAAGGGCAAATGGGCGCCATTTATGCCTTTTTATTTCTTGTCACTTACTTTACTTAACGGCTGCTTCGATAGACAATTTGGTACAGGAGTTAATGAATAGCTGATCACGCGCTATTCTGTTGTTTACTGACAGGGTGAACTTGAAAATAAAGCTGACGACGTAGTTGTTGTTGAAGTAGAACTTGTTAAGATATTGTCGACAATCTTTAAATACAATACTTATTACCACTTGTTTCGTCAAAGTTCTCCAGTGTAATTGACTAGAAGCGAACTCATCGAGGTGTCTGGATGCTTGCTAGGTAAGTACTGGCAAGTAGGTATCTATTCATTGATACGCGTCCACGCGTCCGGACGCGGATGCGGCGCGACAGTTTCAATAGACACTAGAGATTTAATCGCATCAGAGCAGAGATGTGAAGAGGACGCGCAGTGTGGACACTGCGACTGCGAGTTATTGATGCGGCGGCTCGCTGCGTCGTTTCGTCGGCCGTATCGTGTTAGTAGTCATGAAGCGCGCGCGACGGCGCAGCCGTTTCTTTTTTGTCCCCCGCGGATTCCATTGCCCCATGTTCAACCTGTAAGTCCGGCAGTTTGCCGAGCGTTGACCGCGCTTTGCCGCGAAGCGCAAAGCCGTTGGACGACTATGCTGCGACCCTTTCGATTACTTTATAATACATTTTTCAGATTCTCGTCGAAAATCTTATCTTATGCGCTACTTTGGCTTTGCTTTGACCAAAGTAAAATTGGAAGTAAACAGCGGAAAATACACTGGCGTAATAAAGGTAGTTACTTTCGTAATTACCTAGACCTAGCTCACCCGACTTTTCAACGGAGGTTTCATCTTAACAGTTTTATTTTGAAAGCTCAGGTCAAGTTATATCTAGGAGCTCATTGATGCATTGAGACAGTTTCTCATAACTGAGATGAGTGATGATAGAAAAGCTGAATACGGCAGCATTCTGTTCATTTCATCAGTGCGGTCGTCTTAAGCGGCTTTTGCCGAAAATACTAGCCTAGTGAGCTTTCCAAGTCCGACTCTACGAATTCCGTAGGTATCTTAGGGCAAATAATATATCTACTCAGCAGGCCCACTCTCAATACAAAATTATTAAATTAAATTACTGCATATATTTTTGAGGGCCAGATTTTTTGCCGCTCAGTAGGTATAGTAAGTATTTATAGAGGAAAAACAACTCTTATTACATCAAACATCGATTGCTACTTACTGTACACTAAGTAGGAACCTATGTAACAAAATAATCTTTACAATCTGTAATGCCTATAAAATATTTTTGGATTTATGTATTTCTTTACTTTGGCCCTGGTACCACCAACGTTACAAGTGCTACTTCTCACTTTTTTGTACGAGAAAGTTAACAATACGGTATTTGACTACTCCTGAATTTGCCATATCTTAATATTATTATGAAAATATAGATATACAGACAGTGTTTAGCGAAGAGAAAACTTAAATCGGTTGAAAATTGGATTTATAGTGAATTTTTGAAAAATCTATATACCTGTCTCTTTCTCAAACGCTTTTCTCTATGCAGCAATTATGGCGGTACTGGCGTGTGACGTCACATGCCAGTATGTCTTTCTCTGTCTAATCTTGAATTTCAAACCCTCATAACTTATGTTATTTGTAAAGGTAGCTTAAAAATTGTTTCTTTATTCGATAACAGGCATTGTGTAGTTTTTATTTATAAAACATATACAAAATAGTCAAATACCGCATTATATCGATTTGTACCAGTTGTAATTGTTGTGGTACAGGGGGCTGGCATGATGTGCTGTGCTGAAGCAGGAAGGTAGGTGTAGAGCGGATAAACCGGAGTAGTAGTCGAAGTCCAAACGAGATAGATAAAGCCATTGGACGCGGCAGTTGAGTTGCTCGCGCGCAGTTCATTGATGCGCAGTGCGGTCGCGGGGCGTGGGGAGGGGGCGCGGAATGCGGCCGATGCGAGCAATGACCGCGCCAGGGTCGCTTCCTTTACGAGAAGCACGGCCGTCGTACTACAGCCAATATCCCCTCTCCCCGCTCGACCTTACTACATGGCCAACATGCTCTCTCGAGTTGGGCGCGCTTTTCGACTCGCAGTCCGTTACGAAAATGAAGTGCGCCACATTCCGCGACCGATTCGTTATCCTACTCGCTCCTTGGCGGCTTTCTATGTGCCCCACTTGCTCCCGTCTCTGTCACGCGGTGGCGCGTACTTATGTCGCTTAGGATGCAGGCGCAAAACATGTGCCTGCCTACGCTCTGCGCCTGAACGACCGTTTTCTGCGTCGTTTGTTGCGGCGCCAACGACTGCTTGTTTCCTTGTCCACTTACGAACCACAAATTTTACAATTTTGGTAGCATGCTTTTAATCATCTTTCAGATTACGACTGAAAAAATACAAAATATACTTACATACTCGTATAAGCGGGTAGTAAATCAGGGAGGAATATTTAGAGAATCAATTCAATAAAAATAAAATAAATATCACGGGACAATTCACACCAATTGACCTAGTCCCAAAGTAAGCTTAGCAAAGCTTGTGTTATGGGTACTAAGCAACGGATACATAAATTATATAGATAGATACATACTTAAATACATAGTAAACACCCAAGACCCGAGAACAAATATATTCGTATTTTTCATACAAATATCTGCCCGACACGGGAATCGAACCCGGGACCTCAAGCTTCGTAGTCAAGTTCTCTAACCACTAGGCCATCTGGTCGTCTAAATAATCGGTCGTCTGGTCGTCTAATTTCCTTGAATATTTTGGTGTTATAGATTTTTTGGTATTATGCAATAACATGCATGATGGGGATGGATCATGGCATCATTCGGTTCCCTAGCGTCAATTATGCAGTCGGTTTCATCGGATGCGATCGGACTTGCATCGCAAACAGAGTCAACGAGGGACTAAAACAAGCCACAATGATACGAGATGTTTAGCCACCCGAGCAGAGCGAGGGTGGCTATAGTTCGAGTGGCATTATTATATGGTTGTTTAGTCTCGCGCAAAACACTCTACTTTTCACTTGAATGCGAGGAAAAAAACAAAGTTCTGTTAAAAAATCATTACTTTTTAAAAACGTAGTTACGCTCGACTAATGGACAGGCCATTTGTTCAAAATTCAAATAGCAAAAAAAAAATTGCTCGGTTTATTTCTTTTATTGTTTATGAAGTGACATCTTAAATGCTTGCATATTTAACCAACAGTTTAAAAATTGAAAACTATTTTAAAACTAGTTGGACTATGCATAATAAAATGAATTAATCCTTAATATAATTGAATATATTCATATTCGTAATCATTCATTGTGTTCACGAAAGTAAATCGTGTTTATTTTAAATATTTTTGCACAGTTGGCATTTTGAGGTTATTTCCACGCCCTAAAAATCCACCATTCACAAACACCGTGTTGGCTATGAAGGGGTTTCCCACGTAAATTTAAAAAAATACTTTAATCCCTAGAGAATTAAAAGGAGCTTTAGTCCCGATATGCAGAGAATAAAGTCATATTATAAGAGCATGATAAGTGAAAATAAATATACCTAATTACTATCACTATAGAATATTTTAGCCCGATTTTTATGAAAATTTGGACTTTAAAATTGAATATTTCGCAAACAAATCACTGAATTGAAAAATCGTTTTAGCAAACTCCTAATGGTTTTAAAAGACCTATCCAACGATACCGCACACTATAAGGTCGGATGAAAAAAACTTTTTTTTAATTGTACTATTTTGTCGGCATAGCTTTCTAGCATTGATAGTCCCTGAGCAAAGCCGCGGACGGACAGACAGACAGACAGACATGGCAAAACTATAAGGGTTCCGTTTTTGCAATTTTGGCTCTGGAACCCTAAAAAGGTAAAGCTAAGGCCTAAAAACCTGAATACACAACGAAATTTTTCATTTTGATGTTTGACCAACAGATATTTTAAACTTAATACTTACTGAATTTTTGCCACCAGCGCCATCTATATATTTATTTATATTTAGAAGCCTGTGGAGGTGTCCCGCTGCTGGGCAAAGGCCTCCCCCCATGTTCTCCACTCTACCCGGTTTTGGGCGATCTCTGACCAGCTGCAAAGAAAGGCGTCCAGATCCTCCCGCCTGCATCGACGCCTGGGCCTGCCACGCCGCCGAAGTACGTTTTGTGGTATCCAGTCAGCGCCATCAATATCTATGGTATAAAATAAGCTCATGTCTAGATATGTGATGTGGATTAATATACTTTAGAAGGCGTGCTTTGAACATACTTACTATACTGTTCGACCGGGACTAAGTATATTGATTAATTTTGCTTGTGAACTCGTCCACGCAGAGATAAAATTTAAAGTCGACTCCCGTTCTCTATCTAACGAGTATCTGCACTTCCGCGAACCTTATTAACTACAGACAGACGACGACAAAGAAGTAGAATATGTTTAAATCAAGCAGATCTGATCATGGAGCCAGAATGGATGGGGCGGCAAGATAGAAATAACTAATCTGGCCGTGTTTAGGCTTGTTAGATTAGACTAGGAGAGGAATCCAGTGTATGATGACAGAGCAGCCCAGCAGGTTATTATTGTTTTTTAAACTATAGTTATTATTTTTTATTTACTTCTCCACTGCCAAAATACCTACTCTTCGTTGGTGACGGAGAAGCAAGACAAAAAATATTGTAGATGATAATATGGACCTAGGCAAAGTAACATTTGAATCGATCAATTATAACTCCTACAAGTGTCACACACAAGGATCATCGTTAATTACTCTACCATATTATAACAGGTTTTATGCAATTACTGGAATATGAGACATATGGGAATCCTGTGGTACGTTAAAACACATATATAGGTAAACATCTCTAATGTATTTATTACTCTTGTTACGCTGCTATCATTTTGGCGGAACTTTATCTTATCGAAATATAAACGTTGGGTTGTTTTCATAAGTCAAACATGACCTTATTAGGGTTCCATATTCAAATTGCAACTGAGGGAAAAATATTATTAAAACAATCGCCAATTGCATTTCAAGGCTTAGATTCTTAAGTAGATATTTAGATAGGATTGATAGTCGGTGTGCTTTTGCTATTGATGATGATGATATTGATGATGAATTCGTCCTACCTATTTCGGTCAAGGCGACCGCTTCTACTCCTTATCATTATGGCGCTTTCCTAAAGATAAAAAAGAACTAGACTTTTGCTTTTTAAACTTTGATGATCATTTTGCTATTAGTGGTTGTTCTTTGACCAGAGTCATTAAAAATAATGAACACTTAAGAATGTTTAGGTTTGAGTTGAATTACTATCAACTAAGTATTTTAAAGGTCAAGTAAGTTTTTATTTTTATGCTCTCGCCGAGGGCAAACTATTGTGTTTTCTGTGGTGATATAAAAGCGACAGTTCCGTAAACATTGGGCACGTTCTACCAATTTTGAGAATTATGTTCGTTACATTCCTAAATTACGAAAAAGACATTATTTAACCTTTTTTTTTCTATAATACTGTCGTTAAATAAGAAGAAAAGTGCATTGGGTCATTTGAAGTTTGAATACAGAAAATAAGACAGTTAAGTACGATACAATAAGTTCGAGTATTGATGATTGAAATCTAAATGTTAGAGTTTAAAGCGACACGTAAGTCGTTGGTGCCTTACAATGGTGATAGAGGCTTGCAGTTCATTGGCATCCATGTCAGTTGTTCGGATCGCGACGCGCCTTAACCGGACACGGCTGGGCCGGAGCGGGCGTCCTGCATACTCGAGCCGTCCCAGTCCCAGTAAGTATAAGTCTATAGGTGCATTAACATCGTACGTATGGGTATGTAGGTTGTTTGTGTCCCGGCGCGTCCGCGGTGCAACGCGCGGCCGTGACGCGCCCGCGACCGATGCGCCGACGTAAACACCTAGCAAGGTCAACCGCCTCACGATCATGCTATCCTAGTACATCGTTGCATTTTATGTGACACCGTACTAAGCTCTGCAATGCTATTTTTTACAGATATTTGCTATAATAGTACATTGTGCGTTAAGGGGCGTAAGAAAGGGATTAATTTTAATGACCCGAGTTTGTAATCCCCTTACGGCCCGTGATACACACAACGAAAGTATTTCACATTGCGAGGAAAAAATTCAAAAAATTAAATTATTGTGTGTCCAAACACTTTACAGCTCAACAAAAGCAGGACGCTAAGAAAACAACTGAATAAAATATGGTCACCCGCCAATGCAAGGGGCTACTACAAAATTTCAAAATCGAAGTTCGTAACGTACCGTCCATCTCCCTCTCGTATTAAATAATATTAGCGTCAGGAAAACGATATGAACTTCGATTTTTGAATTTCGTGGTAGCCCCCCTGATTGTCACTTTTTTCGAGTCGTCTACCATAGATAATACTAAGAACCGTGCTTAGTTTAGAATTCGAGTGGTCTTACGGCCAGATTATTCCATGCTAATAAAATATTTACTAAAATTATTGCAAAACAATTTGATATAAATTTAAAATATATTATAAAAATAACGAATGAACTAAAAGAATTTCCTACTAAGAACACACACAAATCACACAAACCCAGCTATCACCACCACCACACTACACTGACGCGTTTCGAACTCAACCAGAGCTCATCTTCAGAGTGACACAATCGTACGGGCGTATGGGCATACGGAGGTATGAGCTCTGGTTGAGTTCGAAACGCGTCAGTGTAGTGTGGTGATGGTGATAGATGGGTTTATGTGATTTGTGTGTGTTCTTACAGTGTGGAGGTGGAGGAACTGCATGAACACGCATATTTTGCATAAACTTAGCCATCGTAAGGTCGCGGGTGAGCAAGGAAATTCTTTTAGTTAATTGATATGGACCTCCGCAAAGTAACGCCTGATTCAAAATAACGAAGTTTCATGAAGAGTGACAAATTTTTATGTTGTAAAATTAGGTTATAGCTATGTTTTAAAGATGTAAATAAAACGTTGGCCAACTTGAAACCTCTTTAGTCTGAAATGACGTACCTACTAACGTTTTAAAACTAAAGTCATAACTCCCTTGGGGAGGAAAACTATACGTAAATCCATAATTCCCGCGGGAACAATTGAGGCCATTGTCCTTTATTAATTATACAGGCATGGAATAACGTCATTGACGAGCAAGTGTCATGAAAATCATCATAATATTTCTGCGTATGTCACTTGTGATTTTATTCCGAGATTATTGCCGGTACTGGTACAATTTACATACAGCCATAGTTATAATGTATGCAACTCTATCGTAATAGGGGTCCTTAAAACACGAGTGTACTTTTATAAAACGAGGCGTAGCTGAGTTTCATAATAGGGTTACATGAGTATTTTAAGGTCTAATTACGTACAGTTGCATACAATATTTTATCTACATCCATATATTAAATCCTCTATCATGCGTTCAAGAACCATTGAGAATTGCCTGCATTAACGAGAACTACGAGTAGGTATGTCTGCCCCACGACCTGCGTCCGGTGCGCACCCGACGACCAGGGCCTGCTCCTGCGCCCTACGCCCCCCACCGCACCGGTACTGTAATGATGTATGAAATCTCATTACGATACTGCCGTGTTCATGATAGAATCCAATGTCGTAATGCTGGTCATTAGGTATCTATGGTTTTGGAATGCATAATGGAGGATTTACTATATGGGTGTACATAAAAGATTTATTAAAATGGTCTGGAGGAGAAAATATTGTAATGAAAATAATGTGTACTATACTAAAGCTTGCGGGGTGTATGAAAAAATGGATGCTAACGGTTAGGTAGGTAATAATTTGCCCCATCCATAATTTAGGTAACACTAACTTTGGTCTCGTAGGTCTCGTATGTTCTTCCTCGCGTCAGTTTGAAAGAAAACAATCATCATTCGAACGAAAGATTTGTCATTTTGTTTTATACTTTTATGCCAACCCTAGCCGCAGCTACTCGTACCTAAGCACCACTAACCGCCCACTGCAGGAAAAGTTTCCATTTCCTGAATAGGCAAAGCCGCACAACAGACATTGTAGCTATATACACTTTTACACATTGTTCGAAATATCAGTGTTACAGAAGCGAAATTTAGGCCTGAAAGTTCATTTACGCAAGAAGTGGGGGGCGGTCAGGATATTTCTATGTGGGTGGGCGCTGCACGCTGGGCATGCAAAGGGCAAGTAGTACTTTTTATTTAAAAAATAGAGCGATGGCTAGAGTTAAATGAGAAAAGCTGTAATTTAACAAATAAGTAGAGAAAAAGTGAAACTTATTTCATTTATTTCTGTGAAATAAAAGGGGCACAAATCTTCGGAAGAGTAATTTTATTTAGAGCTGAACTCCATTTTTCACGAACAATAAGATCAAACTTGGATCAAACCAATATGAGTGACATGAATATTTCTTCTTAATAACATAAACTACGTAGAGAGTATTCATTACCTCAAAGAGGTTCCAACAATTTATACAATTTATACTTTATTGTATTTAATGTTTTCATGTGTTTTTCT
Source organism: Choristoneura fumiferana (assembly GCF_025370935.1). Taxonomy (NCBI): domain Eukaryota; kingdom Metazoa; phylum Arthropoda; class Insecta; order Lepidoptera; family Tortricidae; genus Choristoneura; species Choristoneura fumiferana. The sequence goes on from NC_133472.1 coordinate 30,216,431, forward strand.
GTAATTTTTTATTTTATGTATGTGTGTGTCTTCTGTGTAAGTGAATAAATGTCTTCTTTCTTTCTTCTTTCTTTAAAATAAATTACCTATGTGATGCAACGCAACTTTGGCAAGAATGGACGATATAGCTAGAGTCATTCACGATGACGCGTGCCATGGTTCTTATACAATGTCATTAATGTCTAATTTTGTCAAAATCACGCGTTTCGTGGATGGCACTAGGTATACAGGCGCTTCACTTTATATTTTATTATCATTGGCTTTATATTATTAGTACCCAGAGCTTTAATCTGAAAACACAATAGTACATTGTGTCTTAAGGGCGGTAAATAAGGAATTACGAACGAGAGTGACTGAGGGCTTTAATGAGTCGATGTTCGTAATTCTAGTACCGCCCGTGCGACATACAATATTTTTCATCACATTTGCAAGTAAAATTTTATATTTGTAAAAGAAAAAATATAAATCTTCTAAATATTGGCGATATCTTAGGCTGTGCTCTTGGCAGCGTCGCCCTCTACCTCCCTCAGCATGCGCCGCAACGTGCGTGTGCATGTGGTCCATGTAGTCCTGCAGCAGCGCGCGCAGCGCCATCAGTACGGGCACGGACTCATTTACCGCCCACGGGTTTCATGACAAGCACATTAAGGTCGAGGGTTTTATTTGGGGGGTTGCAACTAAGGTAGCCTGCATGTTACTATACTGTTTACGAGCAAGTGTGATGAAAAATAAAAAACACGAACAAAAGCAACAGTTTTTGAATCCTCAAGGTAAGAATAAAAAATATCGCTTTATAGGCAGGTAAGGTTCGATGCCTTGCGTATAGGGTTGGCCTTCAGATCAGACGTTGCGCTCAAGACAAAGAAGATCTTAAGCATGCCTTTGTATGCTAAATTCTGTGTTATATTTGTAACGTGACAAAAACAAACTAAAAAGTATCAATTAACTATATGTAAAAAATAATTAAAAGTAAAAAAAATAAACATAAAAGGGGTAAAATTTTGCTAAATTTCAAAAGCCGTGGAGGTCTAGTGGTTTGACCTATTGCCTCTCAAGAAGATATATATATATATATATATATATAGTGGGATGTACGGAGACCGACTTGTTAAGTACTGATTTATTATATGTACCTACTCTTTAACCCTATCGAATTTCACCATAAAAAGTAGTTATATGGTTTATGAACGCAGTTTTGTTTCTTTTTAAAAATAAAGAAATGTTCCTTTCACTAATTTTTAGGGTTCCGTAGCCAAATGGCAAAAAATGGAACCCATATGGATTCGTCATGTCTGTCTGTCTGTCTGTCTGTCCGTCCGTAGGTCACAGCCACTTTTTTCGGAAACTATAAGAACTATACTGTTGAAACTTAGTAAGTAGATATATTCTGGGAACCGTATTAAGATTTTCACACAAAAATAAAAATAAAAGTACATTTTGGGGGTTCCCCATACTTAGAACTGAAACTCAAAATTTTTTTTTTCATCAAACCCATACGTGTGGGGTATCTATGGATAGGCCTTCAAAAATTATATGATATATGATTGAGGTTTCTAATCCCCTCCACCCCCCCCTCTGTAACTTCTACCATGCAAACTTCCACCGAAAATTGGTTTGAACAGTAAGTAGTTTTTTTTAATACGTCATAAATCGTAAAGAAAAAGAAACTTTAATATTATGTTACTTGCTGCTACGGAACCCTTCATGGGCAAGTCCGACTCGCACTTGACCGCTTTTTCCTATCTTCAGCATTTGCACTACTTTCATTCCAAGTGGCGATAAAAAATACCATTCTTAAGGTATATAGGGCTAATTCAGGAGATGCCAAATTACCGTATTGTATTCACGGGTCCATCGCGGTCACTCCGATTCAAACGTGACAAAGCGAATATTTTTAAAGTCCAATCATGTGTTGGAATGTAATTACCGTGCCATTATAATAGGGGTAATGATCCGTGCTGGGGCCAACTAATTGATTCATGGCGCGGATAACGGTGCTTTTGACGAGGCCAAGTTGCAGCCAATACAAGCCTACTTCCTACCAAACTATCCTTTTTCCATTTTAATTTTTGGCCTAATTTTTACCTTTCGGAACTACAATTTTTTCTTCAATTTAATATTACCTGTTGCGCATGCTTTTGTTTGCGAAGGATTTGTTTATCTAATGTCTTAGAATATCTCCATATCCAATCTCATTTACATCGGTCCAGCGGTTAAGCGTGAAATGGTAACAGACAGACTGCTAGACAAACTGACAGACAGATAGATATATATTAGTAGGATCTAACTGAATATTAGCTACAATGCTAAACAAACGCCGTTATAAAAAGTTGTGCTTAAATTATGCTCTACGAATGTAGAGGCGTTTGTGCTACGAAGCGGTACCTCTCTACGATGATCGTGGTTTTTCTGACGTCTCCGCCGCTCTCGGGTCGGGTCAGGCTCAGCTAATGTGGGGATCGTTTTCAGAATGCTTAGAATGGTAACTGTTTTTTCATACGTCAAGTTTGTCAATATTAATCAATAAAAGTTTATCGCGCGTTCGCAGGATCTTTCCAATTTTCTTTACAAATCCCACGTCCTTCTCAGGTTTTAAAACTATCCTATGTCTTTCCCAGAACGGACATATAGGAAAGTTTTTATCCCGAAAGATTGCATAATAAACGAATTCATCGCATACAGTCGCGGGAAAATTTTTGTCTATACTAATATTTGTATTTTTGTATTTTTGGATGTTTGTTACGAATTAACTCAAAACTACTGGGCCGATTTTATAAATTCTTTCACGATTACTATGCTAAATTATTTCAAAGTGCCATAGGCTATATTTATTACCAGAAAAAATTAGGGTTCCGTACTAAAACTTCATTAATGTAACACAAAGTGTAAAAAAATGCCATAAAACATTTTTCATCGCATGCTATGTGGAAACTATTGAAGATAGAAAAAAAATGTACTACAATATTAAAAAATATATCAATATCTACAAAAAACTTCGCGATACCATATGTCCAATTAATGTAGTTGTAGTCAGTATAACTACTTTTTTACATTTTAAAAGTTGTCAGAAATGCCATACCTTTGTATTAATCCTTATCCAAATAAATAATTTTATATTCAAGACGGTTTCAATACATGTAGATTAGTTTTTGAGTTATTCAAATTGGACATTCTGTTCATTCCTATGGATATTTTGTATTTTCTTAATATTTCTTATTAAATGATTTACTTTTATATTCAAAAGATATTATGAAATTATGGGGCTGCTATTTATGTATCCGGAATAGAAAAAATAAGCAAGCGAATATGGCTAGATATGGTTTTATTGTTTTTCAAAGTATTCTCCGCGATGATCGATGCACTATTGCTTACGTTGAAACCAATTTTTAAAGCACTTTTTCCACTCTGATTGAGGTATCTCCAAAACGTGCTGTTTGAAGGCGTCGACGGCATCTTCACGGGTCGAAAATCTTTGACCGCGTAATTTATTCTTTACATTTGGGAATAAATAGAAATCATTGGGTGCCAAATCAGTACGGTGGATGACCCGTCAATTCTATTTTTTGACCTTCCAAAACTGTAGTTGTTTCGCGTGATGTATGACAGCTGGCATTGTCATGGTGAAGCGTATTCCTTCAAATACTTCCGGCAAACAAATGGTCGTGTACAGTCACCAGCACCAATATCTGACACTACAAGCGTGCATAAATATCTGATAAAACTATTTCTTGGAAGGACGTGTCAGATATTTTTGCACGCTCCGCTGTGGCAGATATTAATGCTGGTGACTGTACCACTCCAAATTGACCGTTTTACGATTCTCCAGTGGTATTGTAGCCACATGGCCATTAATACCAAAAAAGCAGGCCACCATTTGCTTTAAGGTACTTTTTGCACGAGTTACTTTCGTAGGGTTCGGCTCATTTTGAAACACCCACACTGTTGATTGTTGTTTAGTTTCGGGATCGTACGCATAGATCCAGGATTTGTTACCTGTGTAGATTTTATTTTAAACAGATTTTGAGTCAACTCGGTTAAATTTTTTTAGCATTATTTTGCACCATTCGACGCGAGCTTATTTTTGAAATAAATTAATGTTAATCTAACCAAAAAATGCATTTACTCTACGTTGACGCGCCCCGGCTTCACGTGGGCCGTGTGTAGTTTTTGGGAAATGGAGCTGAAAAATGTGTGTGAAGTGCCCTTGATTAGAGACCTTTTTAGAGTTCTGTGCCCAAAGGGCAAAAACGCAACCCTATTACTAAGACTCCACTGTCCGTCTGTCTGTCTGTCACTAGGCTGTATCTCAATAACCGTGATAGCTAGACAGTTGAAATTTTCACAGATGATCTATTTCTGTTGCCGCTACAACAACAATTACTAAAATCAACATAAAATAAATATTTAAGTAGAGCTCCCATACAGCAAACGTGTTTTATGCCGTTTTTTGCTAATGTCTAATGTTGTATAGGTTACGGAACCCTTCGTGCGTGAGTCCGACTCATACTTGGCCGTTTTTTTATTTATTTTGCCCGTGCAAAGCCGGGGCGGGTCGCTAGTATTTTATAAATGTTAACATCTTCAAAATTGTACTCTCTTTTCAGATATTTTCAGTTATTGTTCTTTTTGAGTCTTACCGCTTTTCTTGCAATGTTTTTCCACTTGGCAAGATGCCCTGAGAGCATGTTGCCAGATATTTCTATCACTGATTTAATAAGGTCTGTCCATCAAGTATCAGAGTAAGTAGCTGACCAGGAATATACAAAACGACTCGAGGGCAGCACTTCCACGTTTTATATTGCAACATTCTTTACACTTACTACTTACGATATCTACCAGTCATAATGACAACGGTCAATATTTTGTAATCTCTCTCACTTTTTCTATGAAAAATACTTTTATACATTGTAAATAATTTTCCTTCAAAGGCTAATAGATAATCTTCGGCATTTTAACACAAAATAACACTTCAAAATACCGCACATAAACAACGTTAAACTTTGGCAGCAATAGACAGATGACATTTGAATTTACTGTTACCAGTGCAAGAAATTAGTTCTATTGGTTTTCCGCAATATAGTCAGCCTTTAGGTGATTGCTCACAAGTCACAAGCATCTTCCTTTTCGTCTGACCTTGCATAACCATACAGTTAAATAGACTCTTCGTTTTTAGATCTCTGTAACAGTGTTCGCAGTAATACAGACAAGAAACGTATAGTAAGTAGTACCTAGGTACCTAGTAAGCAACACGAAAGTCTCTTGCTCACATTGATCTCAAACGAGCGAGAAAATATTATAATTTTAGATTTTAGTTTCTACTTTCGTGCCGTCTACTATTTATACCAAAGTTTGTGCACATCAAGATCGGACCTACTTTCATAATTTTGAAAAAAATCATCGATCCATATTACCGTTGAAGGTAGGTCACCACACTACCATTAAGAATTCAGTGCCGGTATCGAACGCCGCATACATAAACGATTACCATGTTTGAATTACTGACGGGTCTCACCGTTACTTAATGCTGAAATTATGCATCTACAGATTCTATACAGCCTCCAAAGAAACGGCCGCGTGTTATTTTCAAGTTTGTCACTTTTTAATAAAACATTATGCTGTCCTGTTTTGTCCGACTGCCTGGTTGCTATTTCCACCTTGAAGGTACGCTGTGTAAATTAATCGGCCAAGAGTGTATCGAGCCACGCGCAGAGTAGGGTTATCCGTTCCTACTGTTCAGATCTGCAGTAAAAATCGTGCAAGTTGCATTACATTGCGAGACCGTAAAGCTAGCGATTATTATGTGGTTAATCGAGCGCCACTATGTAATGCAACTTGCACTTTTTTCTTGCCGGTTTAAACTGGGGCTTAGGCCCGGTTAATTGAAAAAGACCTATTTGGCTATTTTTGATTGACTTTTTTTAACTATGATTATTGAATAGGTAAATTATTATATTGAAGTTTGAATAGTGTTCTTAATTATTTAACGATTCAGAACACGATGCATTAAAATTTGCTCAAAGCAGTCATATATATTACTAATGTAATGTATGAGCAAAAAAATTTTATGAAAGTATCACATCCCAATATATTTTACTCAAATTATCATTTGGCAAAAAATCATTTGCTAAAACAACGTATCGCAATTTTACAGTTAGTATTTTTTTTGGGCAAATTATTGTTTCATAAATAATTACTTGGGCATGTTTCATATTATATTACCAAGTATTATTTAGCCAAATGAATCGTTTGGCATAACGTACTCACTCTTCCCAAAATATTGCATGGCTTAGTAACATATTCTACTGGTAGCAGTTCGTTTCTGTGGGGGACGCAGTTCTAACTTAACCTAACCTACTTTTCTGGTAGCAGTTGGTTTCTAAGGATGGTTCGTGTGTCGCGTAGTGTCATTTTGAACAAATATTTTTTTGGAATATATTATTAGCCAAAAGACTATGTTTGTTTAATAAACGTTTGTCGTAATAAAACTTGGCAAAGTAAAATTATGCCAAATTATAATTTGACCAAATGAATAAAATGCGAAATGTAAATATGCTAAAGATTCGTTTGGGATATGAAACTACTGCGATAAGTTTCTTGGAAAGTGAAATTTTCCGAAAAATATTTTGCCAAAGCGGCAGTACACCAAGTCATACATATACCTTGGTACTGTTGTATTGTATTTTAATTTAGACGACCGGATGGCCAAGTGGTTAGAGAACCTGACTACGAAGCTTGAGGTCCCGGGTTCGATTCCCGGCCGGGGCAGATATTTGTATGAATAATTCGAATGTTTGTTCTCGGGTCTTGGGTGTTTAATATGTATTTAAGTATGTATTTATCTATATAAGTATGTTTATCCGTTGCCTGGTATCCATAGTACAAGCTTTGCTTAGTTTGGGACTAGGTCAATTGGTGTCAAGTGTCCCATGATATTTATTTATTTATTATTTAGTTTTTAACACAGCAGCATAACAGCCTTTTTATTTTAAGTTAGTTTATGGAAATAGGGACTATTACTGCAATTTTCTGCCTTCAGAGTGCAGCACTTGCAAAAACCGTAAACAGTTTTTGAGTAGGTATCTAAAATGCCACAATATCATATTATTTTAATAAAAATTTTGGAAATATAGCTCTATCGTTACAATCGATGTAAATATCATGTTATTTTGTTACTAATAAATATAATAATATCATGATTTCTATAGGTACTCTTTAGTCATGATCTGTCATGGCGATAAAATATAAAGAGAACTGACGTTGTCATGGAGGTTTGCACTAGTGTCACCCCCTGCACAGAGCTTTGCCTAATATGCCTTATTGTTAATTTTCAAATACTTACCTTAATTATTTCAAAAAATATTCGTATCTTATGTTGTCAGTTTTTTATTTAATTTTCAACGTTTCCAACTCTACACTCATAAATGTACACTTATCAGTTGCGCTTCGACATTTTTAGACTAAGTTTTTAGAAGAAAAAACTGACAGGAAAACGGCCAGTATTAAATAACTAAATAGTATGCGACCTCGCGAAACATCTAAATGAGGTACAGTCGAGCAAATTGAATCATGGCCCAGGGTGGAACCTTTGTGCTATTAATGTCATGTTGGCATCTCATACTTTTGTCAAGGAAATCATAGTGAAATTGATTATTAAAAGGTTTCACCCTGGGTCATGATTCAATTTGTTCGACCGTATAGATGTATTGAATAATGTTTTGCCGTCGTATTTTGTCGGAAAAGTTCGTTTTTATCTAGTTATCTCAACTAGCTTACTGAAGTTTACTGAAGCCAATAGAAAGCAAGATAAATACGAACTTTTTCAACAAAATAGCCAGCAGTTCGGTTCTGGCACTCGCCGGCCGCTGCCGCGGCACGCTCGCTTCGCTCGCTCGGCTCGTAAGTTGTTGGTCGCAATTCTACCTAACACTCCTCCTCGCTTACGCTCGTCGTCGCACATAACTACATTTTGATGCCATGTCATAACTCTGCTTATCGTGTTTCGGCTAACTGAAACAATTACGAAACAAACAATCGACTAAACGTAAATCTGCATATCGCATTTCTTCCTACCGACTACTAGGCGAAAAGCTCGCTCGGCTCGTGTCCTGTTGTGGTCGCAATTCTAACCTAACCCAATCCACTACGTAGCTGCTGTTCTGTTCTGGCGCTTTGCCTGCTGCTGTTACAGCACGCTTATTTTGCTGGCTTTACTTTAACCTTAACCCATTCTTAGGTAGGTAGTAGTTAATTCCTTTAATTAAGTTATTACGCCGTGTTAAAGTTAGCGCTATTTAAAATTTCGTGAAAATACAACAGTCCAAACTAGTATTATTTTGCTATGCCATTTTGCCATATAAAAATCAGCGATACTAATGTTCTGCTATTTAATATTCTGCAGAAGTATATTCGGCTATAAGAGTGTTATGCTATTGAATATTCTAAGAAATGACTATTATTCGAACTGATAATTATACAAAGTTAAATTATGCAAAAGTATCATTCGGCTAAAAAAAAAATGAGATACCTGTTATGCGAAGTGTATTTTGGTGAATCGGTATTATGCAATATAAAGGGAACCCCTTTTAAAATCATTGGGGGGTTGCCAAGACAATTCAGTGATCTGATTCAACTTTAAAGTGCAAATTTTCATTAAAATCGAGTTTCCCCCCCAAATTTAAAAAAAAAACAGGACGGTAGTATGTAGTTATAGGTATCAAAAATTTATAAGCAAAATTATAACGGCTAATATTGCTTGAGAATTATTAGTAGGTAGATTAAGAGTCAATAGCAGCCTAAAGTATAAAATACTAGCGACCCGCCCGTCTTAGCACGGGCAAAATTAATAAAAAAACGTCCAAGTGAGAGTCGGACTCCCGCACGAAAGGTTCCATACCTATACAACATTAGACATTAGCAAAAAACGGTAAAAAAAAACACTTTTGCTGTATGGGAGTCCCCTTAAATATTTATTTTATTTTAATTAAATGATATACTTATTTTTAACGTATATATAATGAATATGAAAATAAATATTCTGTAAATATTTCAAGTATATATTGCTATTGCCGTTATAAATATCGAGCAAAAACGGCAAAAAAAAACAGGTTTGTTAAATGGGAGCCCCCCTTGAATATTTATTTTATTTTGTTTTTAGTATTTTCTGTTATAGCGGCAACAGAAATACATCGTCTGTGAAAACTTCAACTGTCTAACTATCACGGTTCATGAGATACAGCCTATTGACAGACAGACAGACGGACAGTGAAGTCTTAGTAATAGGGTCCCGTTTTTATCACCCTTTGGGCACAGAACTCTAAAACGGTTTCAAATCAAGGGCACATCACACACATTTTTCAGCTCCATTTCCCAAAAACTACACACGGCCCACGCGAAGCCGGGGCGCGTCAACGTAGAGTAAATGCATTTTTTGGTTAGATTAATATTAATTTATTATTAGACTTGGTCATTGACTGAAGCTCAAAAGTCCAGGCTCAAGGTTTGCCAACGAGCAATTGAGCGCAGTATTCTGGGTGTTCGAAGAACTGATCGAATCAGAAACACGATACTGCGCTCCAAAACTCGTATCACAGATGTGGGTGTCTAGACCGCCAAGCTGAAGTGGGACAAAATTATGTTTTCAACGATCATACCGACCTGCGCGCTTCTTGGAAACAAACTGCACACTTACTGTATTTTAACTCGAATTCAAAAATGAGGTGGTTATCAATTCGGTTGATTTTTTATGTTTGTTACCTTAGAAAACCGTTATTTATTAACCGATTACAATTTTTTTTTCTCGCTGGAATGGATAGATATACTTTCTATTTCTATTAGATTCCGTTGTCAAGTCAGAATCTGATGAGTGAATCCTAGGGAAATCGAGAAAACTCTTCAAATGACAAAGACCACAGTTAGCCAGTGGAATTCCTCAATAACAACTGAATTTTACAAAAATAAACTGACTATGGAAAACCATGAAAATAATTTTCTATCACTTTGAAGTCGCTGCCTTAGCACGAGCCAGCAGTAGTGGACCTATAGTCGTTGCCTACGTACCTACTACCTACTGGGCTTCTGTTACTTACTACTGTACTCACTCAGGCTGAGGCACAGAGTTCAAATTGGCAAGATACGACATTCGAATTTTGCACTTTCGTAATACGGGCCATGCGTGACAGATACCATAAATAAACCTAGATACTTATGGATTTACTTTTCAGGTAAAGGGATTCATCCCTTAAAGAAAAATACGAAGGTCAAACTAAGGTCAAACATATTTTTGCCTATACAAGGTGTTAATTAAATAACTGAAAACCTCAAACACCCCAAATTGTTTTTTATTTTTAAGTAAGCTGATTGCATTTATTTTTAAATACCTTCATTATATTAAAAGATATTCGTATGTTTTGCTAGGTTAGTAATTCTGCTTCATTTCTAGCTCTACACTCATAATTTCTATTTGTCAGGTAAGCTTTGACGGTTTTAGAAGAAAATCACATAGTGACAGCACATCGGCAATTGACGCTGGTTGCAGTCGTAACTTTTAGAATGGGCATAATAAAAAAAGGAATTAAGAACACAAACACAACCTAATCACACACCTAATCGCGTCTACCTTTACCTGCCCGAAATTATTTTCCCCGAATTTCACTTGCCATACTAACGTTTGCCATAAAATATATAGAACCGTGCTGTTTTCAGGATTTTTAAAATACAGTTTGGTTAGGTTAGGTTTGTTAAATATCAACACTGAAGAAAATACTATTTCAGAAATAAATTACTTTATGGCAAATGAAAATTATGGAAAACGATAATACATTATGGCATAATATGAATTTCGAGAAAACGATAGAGAACCGTGTAATCGATTCTACTCTCGATTCTGAGCAAACTATTTTCTGGTTTTCAGTTTTTATTTAATTAACCCCTTATTTATTTGTAACCCTTAAGTATTTTTGAATCAGAATAGGACAAAATTGTTCAAAAACCTTATCACTCGAAATGGTTTTCGAATCAGGGTACATTGGTAAAATATGAACAATGCCAATTGAAAGACTGCGTAGGTAGAGCGCTTATAAAGCCTCATAGCCAGCGGAACCCTAGCCGCGGAACCCATAAGACAAGGAACGATAATTATTTTCGCGAGCCTTTAAAGACTCATGACAGGGTAACTGAACGAGCAGCTTTTTACACGCAACCCGTCTGAATTGCCGCGGGCCGAGCGGCCGTCGCCGCCGCGTTCCCACGCTCGACGCGCGCGCATATATCTCCAACTAAACATTCGCAACATTGTAACGATATTGGCTATTTGTCTTGTCCTCAATGGGTTCAATCTGCATCGGTCCCAAAACCTGTGGTAATGAAGAGAACAAGAACCGAAAGTCTTTCTTGTAGCCAAATGAGATTTTGGCGCCAGATTTACATTTTGTCTGAAGGACTTGAAACTTCGCCAAGCGCTGATTAACTATAGTAGATTGTTGCACCAAGCAGAAAGTTATTTATTATTGCACCGAGTGCCGATGTGGAGCCCAAGCGTGAGCGAGGGCTTTAAAAAGCACGAGGGCAATATAAATTACTTAATGCGAGGTGCATAATCTGCTTTCTTTCAGCTATTACAGGAATAGTAGACGAAAAAAAACTCATGCTAAACAATTAATAAGAAAGAAGTGTCAGTAGCACTCGATGATTCCATTTTGTAAGTTTAAATTCGCACTCTCAAACAATGTTCACAAAAAATTCGCAAGGTTCTCGCAAATGTGTTTTTTTTTAATTTCTTCCTTTTTTTGGCAGAGTTAGTAGCCAGTAGCAGATATTTTTACCCGCGATCTGTCAAATTTTCTGATGGGCCAACACCACCAACACACAAAGTTTTTTTTTAAATATAATTGCTTCTTAGGATTGGTAGCAACAATTCTTTGTACGCAATCTGTCAAATTTCATAAGATCGTCAGGTTAAGCAACCTAATACTAGATTTTTTACATTATGCAGGCTAATTCTATAGCAAAAATACTTGTGTTACCTCTTTGGTGGTGCAATAAAAAAAACTTAAACAATGCATTTGCCAGGATTTTCATACATTTTTTCTGTTCTAGAGCAGAAAAGTCCCGCTGGGTACTTACTACTTAGTTAGTGCGTTTATGATGAAATTAAAGCATAGTTGGAAGAAATAGTAGATTGTACAACCAGAGCATAAAACGAGCCATTTTACCCAAGACGTTCATATAGGTGGATAGACACGTCGAGGGGAAAATGGATTTAATGCTCGAGTGAAATGAAAATAAAATGAAAATAGCAACAGTGAAAACAATTGTTCACTCACTACGTAAATTTTATTTTCCATGCATTACTATATAATTACATTTTTTTTTAGTTTTAGTGATTTATTTTGATTGATTTGATTGATTTTTAGTTTTAAATTGTTGACACCTAATTACCTTGATCTTAGACGAAGATTTTATTTTATGCACTAGTGCATAAAAAGTCATTTTATGTCGCCTAGATCTATAAACACCAACTTTACGAGCATGAGAAGTGAAAAAAATATTGAGTACTTACCTACTTTTAACTTTTGTCATATATGCAGGAAAGATGCCTCTTGCGTGTATCTGACGTTGTTGTGGCCTTGTTGTGGCAATGTTAATGAAACTTTTGCGGCGAAACCTTCGCCATTGTATTAAATACAAAAAGTAGAATACTACATTTGGGGGCTAATTTTTAAATAAGTACCTATACAAGTATACAACACAGATATTCACCATTTTCATAAGATAAAAATTAGTGCTTAAATTATGAATATAATTATTCTGTGCTAAGTACCTACCTTCCTTAGATTTCATGAAAATTAGGTGTAAACTGGTATAACTTACTTGATCTTACTTGGACGTTTATAGTGTACAAACTGTTGGTTTCGGCCGGGTCGACGAGAGTCACCGGTTGGTTGGTAATGGTACATGTCGTTCGGCGGTGGGCTGCCGCCTGCCGGGAATGCCGTAAGACCAGTCAAGACGAGTACGCCGCTCGGTGCAAATATTCACAAGCCGTTCCCTTAGCGCTAGATCCAGTCCTCACATACGTATACAGCTACTATATCCCTGCGATCCTGGTATTTGTTATAAGTTTTCGTTAAAATAACAATTTTTTGTAATAATTTTTCATTTAACCGTTTTTTGTTTTCAGGGGAGGATACGACACACATCCACCAAATTTAAAATCATCACGATATTTTATTTGCGTGTTTTATGTAAGTATTTGAAATAGGGTGACAAACAAGTAAGTGTGTCACTTGATGGTGAGAGAGTACCTCCACCCACAAACATTCGCAATACTAGAGAAAGGCGGTGGCATTGCCTAGACTAGAATGCTAGGATAGAGTTCGTTATGTCAGTATAAAGAGCGCTAACACAGCTGCTTAGCGACAGGATCAAGTAAGATAACGGTAGAGATTTGTCCCAAATTTATACTGCACAGTCAAGTGTAAAAATATGTACTTATTCAAAATTTCAAAAATAATGTACTACAGACTCTTATTCCGACGCAATAAGGCCGTAGTAAAATATTTTTGAGTGGTTCGATTAATATTTTTGCACTTGACTGTACAACTGACGAGTGAATTTTAATAAAATATTGATTGGCTTATCTCACTCTCGGAAACAGACCGACTAATTCCGTCGGTCAGTTATTAAATCAAACAAAGTAGCTATTATAAATCGTGTTTCAATTGGGCTTTAATGACGTCACCTACTATCCATACTAATATTATTAATGTGAAAGTGTGTGTGTTTGTAAGTTTGTGTGTTTGTATGTTTGTCCGTCTTTCACGTCAAAGCGGAGCGACGGATTGACGTGATTTTTGGCATAGAGATACTCTATGGGCCAGAGTGGGGTGCCGTTCAATTGTCATACAAATTTTAAATACTACGTTTAAAAATCATAATATTCATTTAGCATAAAAACGGATTTCATATTTTTACCGAGCATAAGCTTTAAATAATATAACATTCATTAGTCATAGCAACAATTGCAATAATGCCTATATTAAATTATTTCATTTGAATATTCGGTTATTCAATATAATGATCACATAACAACATAGAATAATGATTAGTCGGTAAAATATCATGTATCATATTTTTACCAAGCGAAATATTTTTTGTCGCATATTTAAATTTGGCTGGGTTTGGATAGGTTAGGTTCAGAAGGCTAAGGCGAGAGCTACGCTCCGCTTCGCTTCCGCCTTAGCCTTCGATGTTAGGTTTTTTTTATAGCAGTCTGGATAATATTGCTGTTGCAGTTTTGCCGATAAAAACGAACTGCCATTAGGAAAGTAGGTTGGATATGGGTTTGGCTGGTGCCAAATGCAAAAAAACATTTTTTTTATAAAGAGCGAGCGAAGCGAGCGAGCAAGACGGTTCGGAGCAGAAGTGACTCGGATAGGTTAGGTTTACGCCTTGTGTACGTACGTGTGTTTCGCCGAAATAAAATTTCAAATTATTTTTACTTAAAAAAAAAAGGAAAGTGAAAAAGAAATCTATCTACAGGAGTGAGCTATATTATAAGTCTACTATCGATAAAAAATATAATATTGACCATCCTAGAAAACTTATGAAAGGTACCCAATTGTTTGCTTCTTTGAAATGTTTATGGTCCACGCGAGCGAAGCCGCGGGTAAAAGCTAGTATTAAATAAAAGTTGTAATTAGGTTTGAAAGATATTTTTTGCTGTGAACATTTCCATGCTTGATTACAGGATTGTCTGCGAATCTTCACACCTCAAGTGCAGCATGACCTAATTGACTTGTAATAAAAAATGCAGAAGTTCGCTACCGGGCGTGCATGCATAACTGACTTGCTTTCTTATAAGACCTAGACCGTTACAGCTACCAGCGAACGCACTTTGTCTACAGATCGCCCTGCCAAAGTGCCGTGCTTAAAATTAATATGTGTCCGGCGTAGTAATTAGCATAACATTAGTATGTACCACCGGGTATGTTTGCCAAGCACTTGCCTCAAGAAATATTTGAGTAACGGAACTGCGGCTAGCTGATGGCGGCTGCGCACGTCGCTTCAAAACATACTGAACTGAAAACATACCTATCAGTTGTGCTACTTAAGACAAACAATTAAGTCTATTTCACTAGCTATAATTTATTTTCCCTTGTTTTAAGAGTTCGTGAAATTAGAACGTCGAGTGTCGCCTTTTTTCTGTTAACCGACTTTATTTGTATTTAATGCAGAGTAGATAACTTCCAACAAATAAATGGAAGAAAAAACCAGCCATGAGCGTGTTGGACATGCCCGAAATAGGGTTCCGTAGCCATTACAAAAAATTAGGTAAATTCAATTTCAGTCTAAAAACTTTTAATTCTGGCAAACGGAAATTCTAATTCTTAATTGTCATTTTAACTAACAGTGACCATCAAGCGCAAGCAGAAATATAACAAAACATTACCTGAGAAAAATAACCGAATAGCAGAACAAATAATTAATACCCACCGTGATCGCGCAAAATTGAGTTTATTGAACTCCAAGAATTCAATGTTTCTGTAGCGTGGCACCTATAATCTCACCAGTTGGCCTTGTAGAGAAGGCTCGGCACCAGATCAGTAAGACTTAATTTAGGGTTCCATTCACATAAAAAACAGAAATATCCATAATTGCAATCAAACGCATCATCTGTATTTTAAAGAGGTGTAATTCGATCAAAGTTGTTTTCACAAAAAACAAGATTAGCGAATAATTCTCCAACTAATACTGAACCCACAAGTGGCGCGCGGGATTATTTTTTAAATTAAGAGGAATTCTAAAAGGCTGCTTTATGGAATGGCTGTTCGATCAGGTTTATAAACAAATCTAGCAGAGCTAACAAAGTTTGAGTAACGTTGTCTTAAGATTTCCATATAAATGTGTTGTGTGAGAAGTGTGTGACCGGTCTTTGTTTATTGAATTTTTATACAAAACGGCACAGAGCCGAGGACTATCGTATCGAGAACAAGTTCCGGAGCCTCTTGCTTCTTTAATGCTAGCCGGTTTATTAATGTTGCAGTAATTTAATTATAAATGTATTTAAAAAAAAAACATTACTTAAGTATCGTTTTTTGGGTTCCGTAGCCAAAATGGCAAAAACGGAACCCTTATAGTTTCGCCATATCTGATTTGTACGACATGTTTCACAAAAGCATTTTTTCATAGTAGCGAATTTTCACATCGCGTTCTTTCATGATCGCAAATTTAACAATTCGTCTTTTTTCATGTAGCGATTTTTCATGAAGCGTTTTATAATGTTCGCGTTTATTTTTTTTTGCTTATTTAACCAGTAGATTATTTTATCAGTCGCATATATTTTCAGCAGCATTAGGTAAACCACGCCTTATGTCGACGGAGCCCCACTTCGCGGGGCTCCTATTTCTGGGCGGTCTGCCCTTCTCTGAAGAAACCTAACGAACCTAACCTACCTATTAATGTGTAACAATACTAATAATGTGGACACTAAGGGGTAACGATTGCTTAGATATTCTAAGTTAGAATAATTATTTCGAGTAAAATATCTAACAAACCGCACTATATTACACTGATAATAGTTGCGAATAATAAAATAATCTACTAGTAAAATAGGCGAATAAAATGAACGCGAACATTATAAAACGCTTCATGAAAAATCGCTACATGAAAAAAGACGAATAGTTAAATTTGCGATCGTGAAAAACCGCGATATGAAAATTCGCTACTCAGAAAAAATGCGCTTGTGAACATTATTTAACAAACCCCCTAAAACGATTTTTCGATTCAGTGATTTGTTTGCAAAATATTCAACTTTAAAGTGCAAATTTTCATTAAAATCGAGCGCCCCTCCCATTCTGAGAGGAGGCCTGTGCCCAGCAGTAAGACGTATATAGGCTGGGATGATGATGATGAACCTAACCTAACCTATAGAGTTCTACAGGTGACCATTTAAAAATTTATTTAAAACTAGCTTTTGCCCGCGACTTCGTCCGCGTGGAATAGTAACTTTGGAAAGTTTTTAATTTATTTAGGGTACCTATTCTGCCAATAATAGAACATAGAAACTTCTACGGTTTATGAAACATATTTTAATACATTGCTTTATTTCTCAACTATTTTTTTTTTCTTCCATTCTTTGGTAAAACATAAATATTTTGCGGGTAGCCACATTTTAGCAATACGACGTGTATTCTACCCTGCCAACACAAAAGGACTAATTCTTCATGGTGAACTCTTGACATCTTACGTCCTTTATTGTAAGTTAGAAGGGTAGGATTATAACTAAGACGGCATTCTTACTAAGCATAGCTACACATATTTCCGATAAATATACTTATAGTGAATTTATTTGGACGAACCTTCATCCCCATATTTTCAAGTATGAAAAATGTCGAAATGTGAAAAGAGCCGGAACAAATGTTTTTTAGGGTTCCGTACCTCAAAAGGAACTTTGCTGTCCATCTATCCGTCTGTCTGTCAAGACCCTTTATCCCGTAATCGCGCGGAGTATGTATCGAGTTGAAATTAAAACCCTAAACTCAGGTCAATAGTCCCGGAAGCTGTGAAAAAATTGAACTTCTAAGTTAACGTCGTCAAAAGCTACAGTCATTAAAAAGGTGGTTCCATACAAATCGCCTTAACAGAAAAAGTTATAGGGTACTCCTGGCTGTCTTAGAAACTTGGAATTTTGTATAAAAGTAGATCTATTAGCATTTTTTCCCCCCTTATAGCAAAATAAATAAGAAAAATCTGAAAATCATAATTTTTAATTTCTGACTGTCTATGTCAATAAGCCATCTAAAATTACCCCACGTTGCGTACATTTTGCTTATAAGCTTAAAATAGGCTCTGCTAACACTGGATATTCATAAATACCTACGTACGGAACCCTTGATGCGCGAGTCCAAGTCAAATTGAACCGATTTTTTTTAGTTCTTATCGAAAACTCAAACACAAAGATTCTTTGATTTATCTGTGATAATGGCCACGTTCCATATAAATTTTCATCCCCTATTTCATCCCCTCGCAGGTAAAATTTTCAAACACGCTTGAAAAAATATCTATTTATTTTTTTATAAGTGCCCAAATGCCAAGTTTCATAAAGAACCATCGATTTATCTTCGACAATGACGACCTTCATGTAAAATTTCATCCCCTATTTTACCCCCTCACAGAAAGAATAAAAAAAGGCGTGAACAAATGTCTATTTATCTCTTAATCGCGTGCCGAAATGGCAAGTTTCATGGTTTTATCTTCGACAGCGACGAACTTCCACCATATAAACTTTCATCCCCTATTTCAACCCCTTAAAGCCTCTTTTTCGCGATAAAAGATAGCTTATGTTCTTTCCCAAGGTCTGTTCTATCTCTGTACCAAAATTCATCCAAATCGGTTCAGCGGTTTTGTCGTGAAAGCGTAACAGACAGACAGACAGAGTTACTTTCGCATTTATAATATTATATAAGTAAATAAGTAATCTAAGTAAATAAGTATATATGCATAAGTATAATAAGTATGGAAATATGGATGTACGGTTTCAGCGGGAAAAAAAATTACGTCTAAGAATAATTATGACCAACGTTACATTATGACTTATAGAATCGAATTATGACAGTCGAAAGGATCCCTTAAAATTATACATTACACATAGAAATAGAGATCAACTCTAACTCAAACAATATCATGCTGCTGTAAATAAGTCGGCGCTTTATTGAATAATGTACTGAAAAGTACTTACTTGGCTTTAGGATTAGGAGCTAGACTAAGGCCACGAATAATTAGTAACAACGTAATATTTTGTAAAAAAGACTTTCCAATTTACCTGTAAAACATAAAACTCAATTTTTTATACAATCTTAAAGTTTCGGCTCAATCAACTTTGTTTTGTGGCAAAAAATTTGTCCAACGACTTTGGGCCAGTCTACGATAATTAACAAGTTTTACGAGTGCGTCTCGCAACATCATAATTCGCGATCATTTGATATTTACGAAAGCTGTCGCAGGCGCAGGCGGGGATGCCAGCTCCATTGTCTGCTGAGCTGAGTCACAGGACAGGCGGCGCAGCTATTTCGGTTTGCCATGCGTAGGCGGCGCATGCCATCCCTATCTCTTGTCTCTTGACCTGCTCAGGAACACTAGGAAATGCTTAGCTGTCTGTACAAACGTCGCGTCGCATATCCAGCCTGCCTCAGCTATACGGTATCTTTGACACTTTTAAGTAAATTGGACCGCCGCCGAAGTATCAAAGTTAACAGGCACGAATTTGACACAAATTGTCTTATTATCAATTATTATTATTACCACTGAACATTAAAAATCGGCCAAGTGCGTGTTTTTTTTTTAAATACGTAATCCTCCAACATAATCGGAGCCTATGTTTATCTCATTCATACCAGTTCCCGCGTTTATTCTTCTCGTACTTTTATTCCTCGTGCATTTTCTTTCTTGCTTCCATCATCTTTCGCTGCTTTTTATGGTTGAGACTCCCATATACTCTTCTAATGTCTTCATCTTTGTGAGCTTTGTGTAATTTTAGGGTAAATGGTTGTAGCCGTTTCTTTATTCTGACTTATTGCTTACATAATTTGTTATCTTAGTCTACTTAACATTATATTACATTCTACTTAATCTAACTTAACCCATATCTACCTACTTGACAATATGCTACTGTTTAACTACAATTTGTCAGTTTTATTTTGTATGCTAAGTATTAATATATTATATTATATTATATTAGCATAATTAATTACCTATTTTTATTTCTTAATATTACCTTTCTTGCTATTTTATACAGTATTTTATAATTTATCTCTATTTTGTCCTTTTATTATTTCCCTTAAGCTCTCTCTATTCAGTTTTGTCTCCATCTTGCTCTCCAAGT
This sequence comes from Choristoneura fumiferana, assembly GCF_025370935.1. Lineage (NCBI taxonomy): Eukaryota > Metazoa > Arthropoda > Insecta > Lepidoptera > Tortricidae > Choristoneura > Choristoneura fumiferana. The sequence continues at coordinate 30,236,310 of NC_133472.1, forward strand.
TATGGCGTTCTACACCATACACTGGACAGTCTAGTATCAAGTGTGCCAAGTGCGTGTTAGACTATGCGCAGTATAAGGTTCCATAATAAGATGTGGCAAATATATAATATTATTAAATTTTGTCAACTATTACTCATCGTCAAGCCTAAGTACTAATCTGTGTGTGCTAGGTGTCCTTTTAAATTCATTATAAGTATGTACTCGTAAACCGATACCATTATCGTGAATTTTATCAAGTAACCTATTCAAATAACCCTCCTTCGGGCAGTCAGGTAAAAACAGCATTTAGCTGACAGGAAGACTTAACACTACATTTAAGTCCATAGTTATAAATATGTATGTTAGTCTGTAAGGTATTTATTGTATGGGCCAAGTTGCCCGAAATAAATGAATTTATTATTTTATTAAATTATTATAGTCGGGTTTCCATAGTAGGTAAGTCGGCCCTGACATCAAATGGGCTCCAGTTTTTTTTGTGAGTACCTCTCATAGTGAAGAATATTTTTGCTGAGTATGAACATCCTATACTTGTTACAGTTTTTGAGTTATATTTTTTTTAAAGATTTTTTTAAATTTATTTGTTTTTGGGATGTATTCAAGCGATTAGTTTAAAATTTTGAAAAGATGTTCTTTATATAAACTTGTATCGCCACTCAAAAAACTAAAACTAGTTATAATATGTAAAAAAATAAATTTGTTTTATGTGGTTCTAAAGTAGAGATATCTCGAGTTTTTTCCCAAAATGGTGTTTTTCAGTGTCGTCGTACAAGTACGACTCTCATAAAATTCTTATTTCTATTTTTTATTTTACTACCGATTTGTGCTCATAATAATCGCTCTTCATATTTTTTTTCTCATACTTTTTTTGTTCAAAAAATGGAGAGGAACCCAGCACCACACGGGTCTAGAAAAAAAGGAGAGGGGAGGATACCTCATAAAATCACGAATGACGCATTCTTATTGGTCAATTTAATTTCACTTGCAACAGACGATTAGGTACTTATGAAATTCCTATTATTATATTTTAAAAAGTCGTATCGCTTTATGAAATGCATATATTGATACGACCTGTTTTCGTAATGTGTTACATTGTTGTCGTGTTTTGCGAGCCATAATTGAGTCAGCTGTTAAATGGACATACAGTGTGGAAAAATAAGTCAGGCCCTGGAGGGAAACTATCTTAAATCCTTAAGTTGGCTCATTTTACTTAAAAGAGGCATTCCTTTATTTTAAAAAAGAAACAAAACTGCATTCAAAGATTTTCTAAAACTCGCTTGCCTCGCCCGGAACCAACTAAAATTAAAAGAAACAAACACTTGCTATTTTATTATACCTTCTAATCGATAGGATTATTATTCAGGATAAAACTTCTCTAACAAACATTTGGTCTTACTCTCGTCTGTCGTACAAGATATCAATGAAGAATACCTATACAAGTTCTTTAATGAAAATTACCTAGTACTTTCAACAAGTAAAATACACGTAACAGTTCTCTTACCTATCTCTCCAACATTCAAAGACTAACAGCCTTATTCATAAAAAGTTAGAGCCTCCTTGAAGGCTCCTTGAAGGCCCGATGCTAAAAAACATGATTCATAAACGTCTGTTAGCGCTAATCAGTCGATCAAGGCTCTGCTAAAGTTAGAGGACCGTAGACCCTCCTTTATCTCTCTGCTAAGTCACAAAATGGCCGCCACAAGTTTGAACAGCTGACTTTGACTAGAGCAAAAAACCATAGGTACCGAAGATATTTATAGTGAAGGCAGGGCTACGCAGATTAAAAAAAAAAACAGGAAAATTTATTTTCAGGAATTTGTATTTAAAAATCCTCTAAAGTAGCAACAATAAATTAACAATAAATATGAAAAAAAAAATAAGGATGATTAACATAATTATGGCTTTTTGCACAACATAAACATGCGGATCGGAAATGGCGGGAAAACAAACATCTCGCTTTTTATTTTTTTTCCTGGTAATTTGCTGTCACTGCTGTCAATTTTTTTTTTTTAAATTATCGATTAGGCCATTTTTTGTCTTTGATTTGTCAAGGTGGCCAACATAACGCGTCTAATCCGTCTATCAGCAGCTCAACAACTAGCAGACTGCTAGCAAGCGTTTATGAATCATACTTCTTGACAACCGTCTAACAAGCTTAATCAGTCTGCTAAGTAACAGACCGATCAAACCTCAATTAAGGATTTTTTATGAATAAGGCTGTAATAATATAATTTTTCTCAAAAATGTCCGTAAAAGTTGACATTATTCTTTACATATCAGAAGGTGAAGTGCATAGTTTATGGTCAGCGAAAAATTAAAAAGTTAAAAAGATTGCAGGCGCGCTAGCTCGACAATAATGAATTAGCGCGCCTGCAATCAGTCACATTTTTTTTCAAGTTAAAAAGGCCATGGAAATGTTGGCAAAAGTCGTATACAGCCAAGTCTAATGGCCGGTATCAGATATTTTGTTGGAACTCCGGACTTTTTCTATTGGGTCTGAAATAGCTTGTTGTGTTTTCGGTGGAAAAATACACCTGCAGTTTATTTTTAATGAAAAAAGGCGGGAACGCATAAGAAAATTATTGGAATAAAATTAAATTTTATAATATATTTTGAGAAAAAGTTTATTGTATTTCAGAATTATTCACCATTTTTGAGAAAAGCTTTATATTAGTCTCGGCTGCAAGCTCGTCCGTTTAATACTCATACTCAGCCAGCAATTGCCTACTTCCAGGCCACGACAATAATTGACTATTTCAACAAGATGGTGCACCTGCCCACAAAAGCGGAATTTCCAGGGCTTAACTCAATGAAAATTTCAATGTCTGGATAGGGTTTAAACGGGACGATTAGATGGCCTGCAAGAAGTCCAGCAAGTCTGCAGAATAGGTATTCTTCATTGATATCTTGTACGACAGACGAAAGTAAGACCAAATGTTTGTTAGAGAAATTTTATCCTGAATAATAATCCTATCATAATAAAATAGCGTGTTTTTATTTTATTTTAGTTGGTTCGAGTTCCGGGCGAGGCAAGCGAGTTTTAGAAAATCTTTGAATGCAGTTTTGTTTCTTTGGAAAAATAAAGGAGACATCCCTGAAGTAAAATGAGCCAACTTAAGGATTTAAGATAGTTTCTCTCTAGGGCCCGACTTATTTTTCCACCCTGTACGAGTATATAGGCAGTCTTGGGTACTCCTGGGTTTAGGTTAAGATATAACCTAAGTTATTGCGTCAAACGTTGCGTTCACATTGCGTCGAAGTCAAGCTACTATTGTGCATCCCTCCCCTTGTTGAGCTGTCCGTCTGGCAGGTTGCCCTCCCTCCAGTAAACTGTGAAAGCTATAACAGCAACAGCCCGTTCGCAAAAAAAAACTGTTCCTAAATTGCCAAACCATGAAACAATCAGCTGACGCTTAATAGTCATCCGTGCACTTTTGATTTCGTACGGCACTTTGATCCAGTGCACCGGCGATGCTCCAAATGCCGGTTAGATGGATCGCACGTTTCGGCTTAATAGTGGGCGTACCTACCTACTTACTCGAGCGTCGACGACTGAAAAAACGAGTTCATTGAATGATGTACAAAAAGCGGCGATGCTTTGGCTTTGGTGGATGTGGTATGTTTGTATGCGGTAATAAATTCAAATTTTAAGCTTATAGTTAAACAATAACCGTTTGTAAGTACCAATGGGAACATTTTAAATAAGTCTGTTCTCTTTAACCAACTTTTACGCACCATACGTCGAAGACTTAATTTAAGAAAAAAATATATACCGTTATTAAATGCTCGTAGGTGATTGAACTGATTGGATGTGTCACTAATACAAATAATCAAGCAAATAATAGAGTCCATTCACAGAATAATCATTTATCAGATTGATCTGTGAATTGACTTATGTTCTTTAGGTTTGTTTTTGCGTACTTTCCATCCCCAAAGTAGGTATATACTCTTTCCACTGCACTGTAGGTAGTGCAGAATACAATCTAGAGTTGGAGCGGTCTGAGCATAGAGCAGCCAGGGGCGCACGGCGCACGGCCGGTCAGAGCCGGCGCCGCCCGTGGCCCGCGGCACGTCGGAGACCCGCGGACCCGCTACGCAGCGACCCGCCGCTCTCTCTACTACTAGTTGGAGCGGTCTGAGCATTGAGCAGCCAGGGGCGCACGGCGCACAGCCGGCCAGAGCCGACGCCGCGCGTGGCCCGTGGCGCGTCGGCAACCCGCGGACCTGCTACTACTGCCCGCTACGCAGCGACCCGCCGCTCTCTCTATGACTAGTTGGAGCGGTCTGAGCATAGAGCAGCCAGGGGCGCACGGCGCACGGCCGGCCAGAGTTGCCGCCGCCCGTGGCCCGCGGCACGTCGGCGACCCGCGGACCCGCTACGCAGCGACCCGCCGCTCTCTCTACTACTAGTTGGAGCGGTCTGAGCATTGAGCAGCCAGGGGCGCACGGCGCACAGCCGGCCAGAGCCGACGCCGCGCGTGGCCCGTGGCGCGTCGGCAACCCGCGGACCTGCTACTACTGCCCGCTACGCAGCGACCCGCCGCTCTCTCTATGACTAGTTGGAGCGGTCTGAGCATAGAGCAGCCAGGGGCGCACGGCGCACGGCCGGCCAGAGTTGCCGCCGCGCGTGGCCCGCGGCACGTCGGCGACCCGCGGACCCGCTACTGCCGCCCGCTACGCAGCGACCTGCCACTCTCTCTACTACTTCTTACTAATCACCATCAGTTATTCTGACTGATGAATCATACGTGTATACTATTTACAGTTCTAATGCCAAAACCATCTGTCTGACTTTGCCTTACTATCAGTATTTATCTTTACAAATTCTACAATCGCTGTGTAGTCCAAATCGTCTTATCATTTAACGTAGATATGCTTCTGTTTTGGCTGTTATTGATTTTTATCGCGAGTCCTAATTTTTATGACTCGTCGGGTAATGGGAACGTAAACGTATGAAATATGGCAACGTCCGCTAATGTAGAGTCACCTGTCTATGCTAGCTCTAGAGTTGCGCATCGCGATTGTGATTGGGCAAATGTACGATGCGGGCGCGGAAGCGGGTGGCGGCGCGGCCCAGTGGGCGCGGGCGGCCGGCACGGCGGGAACGCGTCGTTTTGCGGTACAGTGAGAGTGGTGTGGAAGCAGCATAGTGGTGCGGCGAGGGCGAGTGCGGTCGATGAGCCCGACGCAGAGGGCAGCACGGAGCCGCCGCGGGGGGCGCCGCACGCCCCGCTGCCCGCGCACTCCGCGCGGCCGCGCCGCGCGCTCACTAATGCGTCATACCGCCATCGAGACTGACGCGGCCTCTCCGCTGCGTGCACGCGACACTTCGCGCCATGTGAACTTCAGTGTTGACTTATATGTAGATACAAGAGACTCGCCGCCTCAATTGATACTCTCATTAGGCTCGCCCTTTAAATATATCATTAACGGACAGTGACTTTGGTGCATGTGAGCAGACTTAGAGTGATGCATCGTAGCAGCGCACGTGCTCAGGACTCGTCGCCATATCTGAGTAAGTAGGGAGTTTATTTTAAAGTGTGACTACATATTGCCGTTAATAAGGCAAACCGTTTAGCGGCGAACAGGCAGTGCGCGTTATTTTGGCAGCATGCGGCGGCGCCGGCCGCCCGGAATGCGGCCTCCGCCCCGCCGCGGAGCGTTGCCGGCGCCGCGCTTGCCGGCGCCGAGCGCGCCGCGCGTAGCGTACTAAATAAAGGCGGGGCGCGGCTGCGTGCGCGCGCACCCTCCCGCGTCCTCCTCGTCCTCGGGTCATTGACTCCGCTCCGGCCGCCAGCCACTACTGCCGAGTGCCGACGCTGCCGAAGACAACAATATTCTCAGAAACGGCACCGCGCTCTTGGCCCCCGAGCGTTAAGTTAAAGGTGGGCTGGCGCCTCTCCAATGTCAATGCCGATGGTAGGTGGCAGCGTGTGAAGTAGTGTGCGTGTCACATCGAAACACTGCGTTCGTACTACTTATTTGCTTTGCTGCTGCGGCTAATGACCCCTGTCCTGCACCTGGCCGCGTGTGCGACAGCTTCGCAACCCCTCACTAATTCGATACAAAGCAAACTGAGCACAGAAGACCCGTTCTTTTATCAACTCGGAACACGTTTTAAAAATAGCTGTCTAAACGTTTTATTTCCTGTCAATGTGCCAGTCACTTTGCTCGCATCGCCTGGGTGTTTGCGTTTCACCTGATATACATACTACCTACTTTAATAAGTTCTTTTCAAAAAAAATCCCGTACTGTTTTTCGATTATCGTTAGTAGGTAAAGCTTTTATTTTATCTTATCGCAGAACCCACAATTCACACACACGCGTGGAGAGTAGCTAAATTGTTTTGTTGGATGTCGTAGTAAAGATAGAACATTAAATTTGGTTCGCGAAAATTGCCAGTTGGTTGTTTCTGCGTGTACCGTGGGATGTAGCAACTCTGACTTCCCAGGTCACTCTGACTAAGATAGGGTAGGTAGCTGTTTACGATAAGTTTAGTGTTGCGCTTACTAGATGCAGTATAAACAACTAAACTGTGACTCAGGCGGACCTAAGTAGTGTTGAGCTGGGAAGGTGGAGTCGCCCCACATGTGACAGTAACGGAACTTCATTCATAGGTACCTATGATCATACATAGCATCAATAAACTTACTCTTGCATACCAAAGACTTTGCAAAAACTCTGAGTACCTATACAAACTACTAATTCACGACATGTAATTAATTTTACCTGATCAAGTTTTTTATCAAATTAGAATTTTATTCTTAAAACATTTATTTGGAAACTAATGGAACATCAAAGTTTATCTTTCATTGCAAGAGCGCTAACTTTAATTATACGTTACAAAACCCAATAGGTATGTACCTATGTTAAATTATTTTCGCGAACTGGTACCGTTATACCACAAGTCGCAAGTAGGTACTTACCTTCAATGATGTTATTGTAATACGATGACACGGAACCTACTTAGGTTCGTAAATGGCGCCATTTTCTACATCAGAGGTTTTTATACGGAACCATACATTTCAACTTTGACTTTCTTTCTACAGCTTGGGAAGGAAGAATAATAATAAAATTGAGCGGGTAGCTATTTGAGCAATTTTTGAATTAATCAATCAGGTATCGATGTATTATGCTTTCTGCAATACATCCAGCCATTTTTTTAAGAACCCAGCTTTACATGATTCGTGGAAAGCTAAAAATAAATGGTGAACTTCCCGGTTGAATGGCGTCGCTCGCGGCGAGCGCGGGGAGTGGCAGGCAGCCATTGCCCTCGCCCGGTTTGTTTACAAGTCGACCGCGCGCGGTCAGCGGGATGTGCGCCCTACGCGCAGCCCGCAGGGCGCACAGTCGCACCCTCACGGCGCGCGCGACCCCTGCGCTCGCGCCATCTGCGCGCGCACGATAAAAATAAACTGCCGCCGACATATACTGCCTACCTAGCAGACATAAAAACTGGCGTCGGTCGGATCCGCCCGTCGCCAGGTGCAATGCGACCCTCGCTCTGCCGAAGATGTGACTAGTGCTAGGTCAGTTATTGTAGTGAGATGACGCGGGCGAAGACCCCGCGGGCGACCCCGTGCCAATGACCAGCCCGCCTCGCCGGGCCTCTCGGCTACTCGACTCGGGGCTACAACTGGGCCACGTGCTACCTCTGACTCATAAAATGAACCTATACGCCAGGTCAACTTAATTCTTAATTATCGTGGCTTCGTTTCACAAGTACTCGTAATGATTCGTTTATTAAACATTAAAATACATTCTGGGAACCTAGTCATAAAATATTACCAGATCACTGTACTTAACGATCGAACTCGAACCTGCGATGAAACGACTCTAAAATAGTGACGCGAGAATTACCTAGGTACTTAATAAGCTGTAAGTTTGTCTGAAAAACTATAACAATTAAATCTTATTTCAAATGTACCGGCATCGACGACGTAAGTATAATTGTCAGGTAGATCTACCTTAGTAAAGTATATTTGTATCTTTGCGATCTAAAATGTCGTTAATTAGTCCCAGCGTTTTTCTGTGCATCTATATTTCAGTTTGTATTTTCTATATGGGTTTTACGGGATGACCGTAAAAGTAACAAAAAATTGGAATTGAAATAAACAACATATAGATTCCAAAAACCAATCTTACCTTGGTAAACGACAAGACAGCCCGCTCTACTCGTTAGCTAGGCTCGTCTTTTCATGCGTTGGAGACACGTACTAACAGCTAAGTACCAAAAAAAGGAGAAGGTAGTTATACAACGAGTCTCTGACCATGGGGCTTTAACTTCAAGGTTCACTTATAATCGCATAACTGTACTTTTGTTCTGCACCTTTTTAAAAATATGATCACTGTTAATACTAAATTGACAGCACATTGGTAAATGAATGGTAAATGTATATTTAAGAGTAAATGTCACAAAATAATTAAAGGACCCGCACCCAGAGACAACCGCCATGTCCGATACACTGATTTAACGACGGAACTTTACGGATCAATAAATTATCTAAATTGGAGTCATTTCAAAATGTTACAAAACAAAGCTACTTAGCTTAGTTATGCGAGTAGAATCAACCCCTGAATTTAAAGCCCTATGGTCAGAGACAACCTGTATCGGTATATAACACTTCGCTCTTTTTGAATTAGCAATCAACCTATATGTTAAAACAAACTTTTGCCACCAAAAACTTAGATTTACAAATTAACAAACACAACAACTAAGAGAAGAACAGAAAAATAATATCACAACAGTACCTATACAGGGTATACGGTATACAGTGTACATTTCGATCGGTTAGTATGGGGAAATCATACGTACGACATAAGACATACGAAGATCTGTTTTTGGGAACCATGTCATCGATTTTAGTAACAAGAAAAACTGCATTCATACATACTTAAAAAAAATTGTACGCATAGGAGTCGGGCCCGGACGTTTTGAAAAATAAAACTTATTATTAAAGGATATGAAATACAATGCATTTCAATCTTTTTAGATATTGTCTTTCATATTAACATTTTTTGCTTATGACCTTACATACAATACACTATCGATATTCGAAGAGTTTCGGTTTGTAACCTTTGATTTCGGCTGTACCACTGAAACGAATTTGAAACCGAAGCAAAATGTAACATTTTTTTAATATGGAAGTGAATGACAGTTCTGGCGGACGTACCTTTTTGTGCTACAAGTAAGAAACTGAAAAAAGACCGAAAACTTCGCGGTTATAAATTTGGCTCCCAAAAGTTATGCACGCCTCCTGAAAAAGGGCAAACTCGGATTACACGCATTGAAAAGGACCTAATGAAGGTATTAAAACAATTTCCAGTTTGCTGTAAATCAGTCCCTCAAAACGCTTTTAAGGATTCTATTCTATTGTGCACTCTACTACTGCATAATGTTGAACCTATGCAGTTTGCGAAATAACTACTAGACGCAAATTAGATACTGGAATTAACGGTTTTTCTCTCGATAACAAATGCTGTCGATCGCGTGGAGCAGTTATTGTTAATGCAAAAAAACTAATAACCAGAACATAAATTGTATTGCTCACCGTTCAGGTCTTAATTTCTTCGCTATATTTAGTGATAAACTCAATGATGAGTCTGTTAGAAGCATCTTAGCCTTGAAAAGATTAGTAAACTCAAAATGGTTATTAATCTGTCATCTCCCAGGATAACAGGATCAAAGGAATTTGGGCACAAATTTTTGCCTCTGGGAGAGGACAGGTTAAATGGAAAGCAAAATAATTATGTAAATAATGTTTTTGTCGATAATATTTTTAAGTACAATTTTATGATTGTTCGACAATATGGAGCTAAAGTTATTCTCGCCTCATCGTGGTTACGTTACGTAACACCTGTGGATATGTTGCTCAGGGCCTCAAAATGTAAAGATGATAATTCATCTTCAAACAAGAAGTCATTGTAACGAGATACTTGATAAGTCATCCAATATTGAGCTGAAAGCTAGTCCGAGCAAGCAAGACCACCGGTGTGACATAATTCGGCGTCAACAAGTGCCGATACCGGGAGACGGGGTGAGTGCGCGCGCACAGTTCGCCCCACATAGGTATTCGCCTCTTAAGTTCGGTACGGAGCGCACCCTTCCAACGAAGCTGCGCGTCTCGTCTCGTCGGTTTCTCGGAACCGTAGCATAGTTTGTCACGTGGCTCGCGACTCGGTCTCCGTGCTCGGGCTGCAGCCGCGAGCTACTTACGCACCTGATGTTTGATCAATAATCGTGGCGCACACTAGCTTCACACTCAATCATTCAAGTAAGATCCTTTTACAAAGTAGGATGTTACGCGTACATCTGGTCCTAATCAATAATCGTTCTTTTTGCGATGAATTTGTATGGTCTCATTAGGTGTGCGATCGCAGGCCTCGCGGGAAGTGGAGTGTAACGAAGCTATCGGAGTGGCGGGCCACACGCAAGGCGCGGTATGTGAAGAAAGCCAGCCTCCGCGCCGCGCTACATGTCGCATCCGGATACGAATACAATCCCGCAAAATGCACGGCCCTTCATTCATTTTTCTTAATGGAATAATGCAGCGGTAACGAACGAATATGTTATTGATATTACAGAACACGTTATCAACAAAAACGATAGGTACCAATAACGTTAACGACCATTATCTTCCACCTGTAAAGAAGCTTAATAGGTAGGTATGTGTTCAGCATTTCTCTAAGCTATAGCAATCGTTTTTAAAAAAACGAACTTAAACGTTGTCACAAAACAAAATCACCACAAATTTACATTAAATTAATGAAGTTGAAAAAATTGGTGTACGATTTCACTTTATTATTACTTACTCGGTATAGTTTTAGCTTGAGGGTAAAAAATAAACCCAATTGGCTTCACTTCGATATCGAAGATCCCCCAAACGCTTGTTAAACTCATGCTAGTTTATTCTTAGATCAGAAAACTCAAGTTTTGCTGAAAAAGTTCTGTAACTTTTTCCAATATCTATCATCATTACCTAGGTAATAAAACAAAAGTCGTAAACTGCATATTGTTAACCTAAGGGGAGCAGATAAATGTGAAGCTGTAGATTTCAGGAATGCGCCTCCAAAAGTTACTAGTCATAGAAAAGTGGTTTACAGTATTACGAGTATCCTTACAAATTGATTCGAGTAAAACATACGTTTAATACTTGCGTACCCACAATATTTGTACCTAAGTACATAACTCAATCTTAATTAATTTCCCCTATAGGTTTCCTTTCGCGTTAGTTTGCCTTTTCTTCTAGTAGAGCCCTGGCTTTGATGGGCTTTTAGTTGTCAGCAGCTACCCACACACGCTTTATGTTATTGCACATTCAACGTTATTTTTAACGTGACGTAGACCATGTATATTCATTTACTTAATTAATCATTTACCGTGTTATAATAAAAACTCGTTGGACATATTTAAGGCATTTCTAAGACGTGTTAAAGTTTTGTGTAAAAAACAGTTTTAACGTAAAACAACTACATTAATTGCAAAGATAGTGAGAGTTTCGTTTTCGGGTAAATTTGTTAAATAAAATTAGCCTAAGTAGTTCTTCTTTTATTCAGAGCATAAGATACATAGAGTTGAGATAGAGTTACTCGTACAATGCATCCGAGTCATTGATTCAATGTTCTGCCATTTAATATCCAGAAAGCGAGTTACGGTTAAGTCAAGTTTATAATTAACGTTTTCTTTTTGTTACCTTGTTATTGTGATGTATTTGAAAGGATTGTTGAACAAATGTCAGCTTCTGCGGCAGCTCGAAGCGTCAAGTTACGTGACTTGGGTTCATATTACAAAATCTGAATGAATAACTTAGAATGCGTAGGCGGTCATCTGCATTGTCGCTGCTTCTAATTTGCAGCCGTTTAGAATGCGAACTTACGACTTCTTTGAATTTCAAAATTGCAATCGTTTATGTAGGTAAGTGCTATTCGTTCGTGACGGACTGATGGTTCATGGACCACATAACATATTGTTCCAATGTATCTTATTTTGAGGAGCAGAGCATCATCTCCTAGTTTACAGTTTGTGTTCACAATCTTCGCTGTCACGACTTCAGGTGGTGTTATTAACACCTTATGGATACGTGCATTGGACGGCTGCGTGTGTACTTCGATGTTATGAATCCGACTTATGGTTTATGATGGTACTTTTGTCGCTCACTTGTACTCGTATGTACCTAGGCACTTTACTCGTAAGCAGGAAATTATTGAAGTTCCAAGCAGATTCTGTGTCCCTGTTATCTGTCATTTGACATTCCACAGTACGATTGTTATTTCTGTTTATTGGACTTTAAAAATGGAGGAGGTTCTTAATTCGTCGGAATCTATTATCTCGTGATAACAGTTCACAGGTAGCTCTGCCGTGGTTGTTGTTTTAGTCATTAAGGCCGTCATGCAGGAAAAAAATAATCTAGATTTAGTAGTTAATCCAAGCTTAAGCTTGACAGTTCCATACAATTTGACACTACTAAACTGAGCTTAACGCTAACTCGAGATTTATGTGTTTACTGCAAGTGGGCCTTAGATTACCAATGTAGTCAATGTCATAAGACAGACTCCTTAGACTTAGTAAGCCGGGCTAATGTTTCAGGCGATTTAAATACACGCCGCTTTCCACTATAGTTGATTTTCGTGTCCTCTGTTTACATTCAAGCAGCATAGCCCGCGGCCCGCGATGCAGATCGCAGCATTCTCGCAGCGGCTCTGGTTAGGATGTAAGTACAAAAAAGTGCATACGCAGAAGTCTCAAAAAACGTGATTCTGACCACGCGACGTTCCGTTAATGTGCGAAGTAGAGCGGCGCCGCACGCCAGCACGAACGACGCGATGGGGACGCGTGCTCGCGAACGCACCGTACAACGGAACGGTAACACACCGTTGCCTCTCAATGAATGAATTTACAACGCAACCAACTAATCCAATTAACCTACACAATTGTAACGTAACCTTTCGCTACTGAACATTTGGCACCTATATTATTGTACATTAGTGACTAAATAATTACTGCTAATTACAAAATGAACTACATATGTAATTTAATCGTGTCAATTTCCGGGTCAATGTTATAAGGACTGCTAACATTACTAGTGCAGGAGTGCGAGTTGGTTTATTCAACTCTGTATTAAAAATGTTATGAATGCGTTAGGGGAAAAGGATCGTTTGATTGGTTTTCGGCAGGTAAAAGCTCAGGTAGTGACTGCAAAGTCACCCTCCGACCGAACACAAAAAACCGACCCGGAATTGTGCAACTTACTGGTTTCGATGTTTAGGAGAAGGAATGTGCGAGTGATCAGGAATTTATTTAAAAAAAAACTTTTGTAGGTATACCTACTACTTATAGCTTTTGGGGCTACAGTATACTGTAGCCACACGATTACGATTTGTCTATAGACAAATCGTAAAGTAAGCTTATAATAGCTACTTATTATAAGCGGTCTATTATCAATGGTCCATGTTTTTTTTTTATACGAGTAAGCTGAGAAACATTACCAGGAAGTTTGAATGGAAGTAAGTAGGTACATAATATAAATAAGCTTACTTTATATTTGGGTATATGGACTAACTCAACGCTTGGGCTGCTACAAGCTGTGCAAGCTATAAAACAACTGTTTGAGTAAATATATAAATACAGTTTAAAGTGAAGATAAAATAGATAGGTAAAAACCTAACTGGAAAAGTAATAAATATGTACTCAAATTTTCCACGATATACGATACGAAATACCCACAGCCCTGTACAAAAAATAATAAGTTGAATACTTATTCTCGTGTGACAGAAAACAATGGATTTATAAAGCTTTATGCTTAATATTCGGACGGAATAGGTACAAAGTTCTAAACTACTTGTACAATTTAATTTATCTTATTTGTAAAAGGAAGGCGGAGGCGCAGCTGCAACGTGCAGATGATCACATTCAAGTCCACTTAAAAGCACCCGCGCACTAAACCACGTTAAATGCAGACTCGTTGAAATTCTGCTCTAGAAGTGTTCAGTTGTATCAAGAAGACACGCGTAATGCAGTAATTAGCTCCTTGTATTATTATTTGGATCGTATTACCTAATACAAGTGTGAGGATTCGATTAATTTTTTAAAACGTGTTTCCACTACGCGTCGTACCTATATACTGCCGTCCTCAAGCTAAAAGGCGGCTAAGTGACAAAATCAAGTTTTGTGATAGAGTCGAAAAACGCGGTAATTATTATAAATCGATGCTAGTTGACATCTATAATTCATAGATTTTACTCATCCCAACCTATATACGTCCCACTGCTGGGCACAGGCCTCCTCTCAGAACAAGAGGGCTTGGGCTATAGTTCCCACGCGGGCCCAGTGCGGATTGGGAACTTCACACGCACCATTGAATTGCTTCGCAGGTTTGTGCAGGTTTCCTCACGATGTTTTCCTTCACCGCAAAGCTCGTGGTAAATTTCAAATGTAATTCCGCACATGAATTTGGAAAAACTCAGAGGTGCGAGCCGGGGTTTGAACCCACGACCCTCTGTTTTAGATTTTACTAGTATCTATAATTTACCGATAAAAACTTGCATCGATTAAAAAAAAACGCGTTTCTCGACTCCATCTCCAAATTTGATTTTGTGACTAAGTCAGTATACGGCAGTACCTATAGTTTTCTAAACTCTGTTTTTTAATGAGGGCTATCGCGTATGAATTTGCCGCTAGAGGCGCTAGTGTAGTGAGGTCTCCGAAATGTCAAATGTCACTGTTTTTGGATGAGTTACGCGGGTTTATTTATAATTAGAATAATTTTGTGAATATTCTGCAGTACCTGAAATTAATTATGGCAAATATGCGTTACGGGGCAATTAATGTTTGTGTTTTAAGACAGTTTTGTCTTTCGGAAACCTTTGTTTTCGCAATTTTGAAAACCGTAAATTTTAAGTTACATCATACCTATAATAAAAATATTTATACGGAATCCTCGGTGCGCGAGTCGGACTCGAACTTGGCCGCTTTTTTTTTCGAACAAAACGGGACTACGCAATCTGTGGCATGCTTAATATTTTTATGGTGATTTAAATGTAAATTTTGTTTTCACTTTACTTCAGGCAGGACTTTTGTCTACAGTGACGCCAACGGGAGTGCGAAAACGGTAGCCCTCATTCCGTGGAATACTGACAGATGTCAAATTTTTACGTTTCAGAGATAACAAACATTTTTTAACTCTAAATTTCTTTATTACTAGACTTTACCCACGCACAGCTTCGGATGCGAAAATCATTAGATACTTACAGCAGTTGAATTGAAATTCCGTGATTTTACAAAATTCCCGTGAGAATTACATCGTTGGTCTTTACTGACATTGCATTATAAACAACAGTACCTAGGTACCAAATTTCATGACTCCATAACCAACTGATGAGATTTCGAAATTTTATCTCGATCCCGTGAGTATATCGAGTAAAAAAGTAGCGCATGTAGCTATTATTGGGCCTGGTTGGGGTTCTTATTTGATTAATTTTAATAACAATTTTAATTTGTCCACAGAAATGGCCCCCGACATTACATGAAGGATTAATGGTGCTACTTTTGAAATAGTCAACGCTGGAAGCAACCCTCAGTCACTAGGTGAGCACCTTTTTTTAATCGGCCCTTTGGGTTGGTAAATGTTTATTTTTGACAACTTTCTTTGCACTACGCTTTGCAGTATTCGTGAATCTGCTATATACATAGGTATCGTTATATTACACCCCCATCCCATGAAGCAAAAATCAAAATCAGAATCTGGTGCATCACATTAAAATTTCTGTTAAGACACTTAACGAAAAGCACCGTCCAAGTATCTTCGCAAATTCTCTCTTTGCTTCCATGTAAGTAAAAGAAAAGCAATGATGTCGTCAACATAGAGTACGTGAAGCGCATGTTGCACTCGGCTCAAGGTAAAAATATATAGGGTCGAAATTCGTTTTATATTCGGTTTAACCGAATTTCGACAGCTTGGGCCGTACTTCGGCATTCGCCCGAAATTAGGTGTAAATGTCGAACATTCGGCCCTAGAAAAAAAGAACCTAATTGCACTATTTCGAGTGAAATTAATAGAAAACATGTCTGTCATATCAGTAAAATATGCAACAAAAATGAAATAAATAAAAGTAAGTACCTACCTATTCTTCTAATAAACATCTTGATTACAATTCGTAAATTGAATTTAAAATAAAAAACCTTTTTGGTTCACAATTTTGAAAAACTGAACGTAGAGTAAGATTAAGTAAGTATTTTAATTATTAAAGAGTGTTTTCAACAATGAAATTTAACATTACTAGAAGTAGGTACTTAATTGAACCGAATTTTGTATTTTTACCGAATGTTCGGCCGAAGTTCGTATTCGGTTCAAACCACATTCGGCCCATCTGTAATATTTAAACCAGCATTATTTCATTTTTTTGTCTATTAAAGTTAAGAATTGTGCGCGTAAATGTATTAGCTAAATAATGCGATCAAAATTATCATGATAGAAACAAACCAATTCCGTAAAAAAAATAGTTCAATACTTAGGTATATGTTTGATTGTAAAAATAAAGTATGTAAGTACAACTTGGACCGTCTACGTCACAGTTTTGAAACTCAAAAAAATGACTTATTCACAAAAATCATTAAGTTTCTTTAGCGTATCATCTATTTATCTAATTATTTTCCTTTGATATGAAAACAATAACAACAAAAAGTATTATACTATATGCAACTACTGTGGGTTTTTAAATTCAAACTATATAAAGACATATCAACACTAGGCAAATTTCAAATAATAGCATATACCTTACCTACCTAGTAAACAGGAAATATAGCGTATCGGTATTTACCTGTGGTATTTACTTATAATTAATACAACTTACAAGTAGGGGAGAGAAACTACTTTATAAGTAAATATATCTTATTGTACAAAGATAAAATTAAAATTCCTTGTAAAAATATTATTTATAAGTTGTGTACTTTGTTTTATTGACAAAGCGTAATTGACGTGTTATCCTTATATGGACGTTAATAAATTAATTATTAACAACAATGACTATTGATTTAGAACAATGGTAAGTATCTGTTAGCTCTTTGCTTAACTCGTAGGTATAAAGGTAAAACACATGTGATGTATGTATGTGCGCTGAGAACAATAGCCGAGCGAGAGTCGGATATTCCACAGTGTGCGCTTATTTAGCCGGCAGAAAAACAAAACGCGCCATTGTTGCTGCATTCCGATATTAAGTGAAGTTGTAGGTGGTTGTAGTAAGGCTGCGACGCCGAAAGTGGCATGCTTAGCGGCAAGTGCTTCGGTAGCCGCTTATGCTCCATTCAAGTTGCCGTCGTACTTAGTAGGTACGTTAGAGAGAACACAGCCGCTCGTGATTGGCTGGAGATACGCAGTTAACATGAATCAGCGACTTTAGATGCGTATTTCTAATCCGATTTCGTGCTGCTGTTCTCTATGTACCAGCTTGTTTATTTGGGTAGAGTAAGATGACTGACTGAGTCACTAAGGTTACGTGGAGGAATAAACCAAGGGCGCGTTAAAATTTAGCCGGAAAACTACACGGTTTGAGCATCGAGGCGCAAACCGTGTTTTTTTACGGGTTTTTCTTTTGTGGTCATGCACGTCAATGTGAGCGGCTCCGTATAATCTCATACATTTAGCTCTCTCTTGGTGCCTCAATGCTATGTGCTTTAAATGTCTATGGCCACACGCTAGTGATGTGTGTGTGCAGCTTGCAATGTGATCTTAACTTTATTCGCATAAACGAAGAAGTGAAAACAAAGCACGCAGTCGCATCACGGTTATAAAATCATTAAGTCCCTTCCACAATAACAGTGGCCAACTTATGACTACAATATTTAAAAAACAAACTCTCTATTAATATCCACCGACCGAACAGTTGCAAACAACACCCTTCCATCGCAATATATCCTCGAAACAGCAACATTTGCCAGGAAAAACCTAATTTTCAAAGAGTCTTTGAAAAGGATCTTCTTTTTGGTTTAATTAAGTAAAATTAAAATATTTTGTTTTGTAACTACCGTACTTACCTAACCTATGTTTTTCAATGTCTTCTGGTATTTAATAAAAATATTTCCACATTGACAAAATTACTGCAGGAAAAATAAACGAATTAATACTAAGCCACCGCGCACTAGTGCAACGGAAATTACCTACTTTATGCACGCTCTGCCAAGGGTCAGAGTAAACAAACACACATTCAGCTTGCATAAATACATAAGCAGAGAATGAGCAATTGTGATTGACAGTTGCTAATGAAAATGGCTTTCTGCGAAGATAGTATCTGCTTACTTCCTTAAACTGCACCTAAGGCACTGCTTTGAGGAAAACAAGCGCTTGCTCCGCAAAATATTTAGGTTTTTTGTTGTTGTAAGAATATTAAGTTTATTTTTAAATATAACTACTGAAACCTACAAAAGGATACATTTGATTGATAACTTAAAATATTTCCTGGGATAGAGTTTATTAGCGTATATCCGAGGAAATAAGTAAATACGTATAAATAATTCTAAATAAAAATATGTCATGTTTACTTGGTAATTGATATCGTTGCTGAATTAAAGTGTGAGAAGGTTATTTTCAAGTCCATTGTGGACAATGCTAAGTTCTAACCTTTGTTAGTACTGGATAATAATTACGGTTAAAGACTCTTCTTAGCTCTTCACTTCAAGCAATTGCATTCATTCGTTAAAAAAAACGTGTTTTCTAATACCGAGCAATATACGAGTGAAAAGATCGGGAATAGAATATTTCGCATTGTTACAATAAAACCTTTTTTTCATTTGAATACTGGCCTCTTAGAATCTTAATGACATTCAAACAATTAAAAAAAATGTTTAAAAACAAAAACTATGTTGGTTTAAAGTTGACACGTCGTTAACAGTAATGGAGCTCACGCGCGAACATTTCCGTGCTTTTTCCGTGCCATAATTTATCACAATTTTCGTCGCGGCTTATCTCAAGATAAATGTCTCAGCGAACGTGTTTCGATTTATGATGTTGAAGCACCGAGTCAAACGACAATATACCGCTGGTATGCAGAGTTCCGACGCGGTCGTGTGTCGCTCAGCACTGTTCCTTCTGCAGGTCGACCAAGAACAGCGGTCACGCCCGAAAACATCGCAGCTGTGCGATCTAATATATTAGATGACCGTCATGCGACATACGAGCAGATTCGGGCTGTTATCAGTATCGGAATGACTGCAATTCAGTCGATATTACATAATGAGCTGTGTGTAAGAAAGCTAGTTTCCCGCTGGGTTCCCCACAATTTGTCCGAAGAGCAAAAGGCGGCTCGTGTAGATTGGTGCCGGAATACTCTGCAACGCTTCAACGGAGGGAAGTCAAATGCCGTTTATATCGTCTCAGGTGACGAATCATGGATTTATTCATACGAACCTGAAAGAAAACATCAGTCAGCAGTTTGGGTCTTCGAAGACGAGGTCAAACCAACGAAAGTGGCTTGCTCCCGCAGCGTGTCAAAGAAAATGGTCGCTACGTTTGTCTCGAAAAAGGGGCATGTTGCTACAATTCCTTTACAGAAACGCAGAACGGTTACCGCTGAGTGGTATATCACGGTTTGTTTGCCAGAAATTGATAGCCGAACTCCGAAAAAATAACCCGAAACGTCGCATCATCTTACATCACTATAATGCGAGCTCCCATACGGCTCGGAAGACAAATGATTTTTTGAAGCAGGCAGGTCAACGGTTTGAAGACCCCGAAGCAGCTGTGGAAGTGGAAGTGTACAAATCAGCCATTTTGTCAACATCAACTTCAGACTGGAATTACGGTTTTAATGATTGGTTTGCACGAATGGAAAAGTGCATTAAGTTGAACGGAGAGTACTTCGAAAAACAATAAAATACAATTTAGCTATACCGTGCATGTGGTTTTTCTTATTCCCGATAATTTCAGTGTGCCTCTCGTAAACCTAAATAACCACACGGACGAACTGTAAATAGAAACTGCGCATATTTCTCAGAGATGTAAAACTCGTTGACTTTTAACGAATACAATAGAGGAAGGGCATGAAGGGTTATCGTCATTCTAAGAATTAATTTTACTCAATGTCAAGTGAACCAATTCTAAATTATAGGGAACACGGGCACAGTTAAAAATATCTTTTTGAGGCAGGTTTCGCCCGTGACCCGCGGCGGGAATCGTATTGGCGTCAATCTTTTTAATCCTGGCCGTTTGCCAAACTAGTCAGTGCTGTAACAATTCAACAATCCTGATATCCGCGTGTACGTATTCAGTATCAGAATCAGACAATAAAAAATCCTCACAAGTCAATATAAAGCATGTGAGCATGTTTTCCGCGCAGTAAGCAGTTTTACGTCTTAAAAATTACGTAGGTAATTAATAAATTCCATCTTCAGTCAAGCTACTTCATGCAACTAAGTGCGAAGTAACTTTGGCCATTAAATTATGAATGAAAATCTCTCGTGAAGTTAGCCACAAGCGGATTCCTCGTATGTATACGCAGTGCGGGGAGTGAAACAGCGAATTGCGTATTGCGGTACCAAAATAAACTAAGAACTGAAACGTAATTGTCGAAGTGACCAATCCTCTATCATATTACTTACAGTCCGCTCGCTCCTCCCTGCCTAGTCGTGGACTCTGGCAGATAAACTAATTTTATTTTCTTAAAACCTACTCATTACTCAAACGTACGTCGATAAGGTTTTTGTGTTGATTTTGGACACAGTTATCGAATAACATTACCCAAAGGATGTTAGGGATCCATTAGTTTAGTAGTATGGGTCCCTTTAGTTTACGCCTGCCTGTCCCACCTATAAAAATGCTGCAATAGTACATTGTGTCTTAAGGGCGGTAAATAAGGAATTACGAACGAGAGTCTATTAGAAGCCCGAAGTCGAAGACTGAGAGCTTTAATGAGTCGATGTTCGTAATTCTAGTACCGCCCGTGCGATATACAATGTTTTTCATCACATTTGCGAGTAAATTTTTATATTTCTAAACGAAAAAAAAATACAATTGTTCCAAATATTGGCGATACCTTAGGCTGCGCTCTTGGCAGCGCCGCCTTCCCCCTCCCCCTCCCGCAGTATGAGCTGCAACGTGCGTGTGCGTGTGGTCCTGCAGCAGCGCACGCAGCAGTATCAGTCCGGGTACTGATTCATTTACCGACCTTGGGCTTCATGACAAGAAAATATGTACGCGCAATGACTCATTTACCGACCACGTTTCATTAAGGTCGAGGGTTTTATTTGGGGGGTTGCAAGCAAGGTAGCCTGCATGTTACGACACTGTTTACGAGCAAGTGTGATGAAAAATATCAAAACAAAGTTGTAAAAGTTATGTTCACTCACACATAGAACTAATGCACAACCAATCAATCGATCATCATGATGTTGACATATATAACAAAAAATAATTCCCACATGCTCAGATTCTAGTCGCTGGCTTGGCAATCCTTTATGTGCTGAATTTTATAAATCGCTCATGGAAAGAGCATCGACACAATTGCTTTGTGACGATTACACAAAAAAGTGATTGAAAGATATCAAACCGTAAATTTAAAATTTAAAGCTTGTTTTCATGTACCATCAGCCAAATAAGTGGTCTACCAAGTTTATAACAAGTCCCTATCAAATGAATATGTCGCTAAAGTCGAACTTTCAAGTTGACAGACACGTCTATTGGCATTATTGTTTTATGACATGCAAACGATTATCAACTTTAAGGTGGTAGACCACATATTTGGCTGATGGTACCTAAATATGTTATTATTCTACTGGATGAGCTAAGGAAAAATAACTGATCTCTTTTTTACAACTTTGCATGGTCAGCGATTTATTCATGTCAAATTTGGCCCATCATAGTGATTAGTACATAACAATAATAATTATTAGTAGGTTATGGTCTGAAATCTCATTTCCTTATGTCAGAATACTACCTCTAATTAATAATTTGAGTTTAATGGCAAACGCGTCAGTTATAGATTAGGCCGATGACGTCTTTTGTACTTACTTGATATGGCGGCTCAGTTCATAACATGCCTGTTATCGGGTTTGTTGTACTCATCTTATTAGTATGTATAGTTTACTTCGTGATAAGTTTTTTCTACAAAAAATACTCAATAACGTTTTATATTTGATTTTATACTCCACTACTCGGTTCTCTTCGGTATCTCTAAAACTTGTGACGGATTTTTTTTTATATACAATTACTAGAGGAAGTTTAGTTAGCATAGTATTGATAAGTTATCTAGTACATACAATGACATGTACGCTACATTGTGTGCGCCCTTTTCCTGGTGTTCAAAGAACAGACGTTAACTCGTGAACACAATGCTACAGATTATGCTGCTACACTGGCTTATTTAATTTTGAGACTCAATTTTTATTAAGTCCGGATACTTTTAGTAGTATGACGGCGATGAGGCACTACCTTGCAACAGGTAATGTGTCTATTCAGATCTGTAAAGAAACCTAACTGACGCTTTTAAACGCATTTCTTCGCGGCATAAACCGCATTTTTCTGATTTTCCGTACTAAATTAACTAACGAACCTAACTCGTACGGCCGGTGCTTCCAACTTCACGGCATCCTTTAAGAACTGTCAATTTGGACTAATCCGGCAGATTAGAAGTGTCTTTGTTTGAATTACGTTTAATTGCTTCCAGCTGTATTTTCGCACTACAGATAAACACGTTGTCAATAGCGAGTAGCGTCGTAGTAGGTTTACGCTGAAATACCTTATT
Source organism: Choristoneura fumiferana (assembly GCF_025370935.1). NCBI lineage: Eukaryota > Metazoa > Arthropoda > Insecta > Lepidoptera > Tortricidae > Choristoneura > Choristoneura fumiferana. Next base: position 30,259,035 of record NC_133472.1, read on the forward strand.
AGGTTTGCATTTCTAGCGTCGTAAACAACCTTATCTCGTGGAAAAAGAGATATCTAACTGACGGCTGCAGTGAATGAACGCATCACACCAATTAAGTCGATAAGCCCAAAGTCACGCTCGAAGCAAAACATACGCAGCATTGTATACTTGCACCATTGTATTCAACTCTGAATCTTATTTATGTTTCACGTCCATTCACTTTCGTATGAAGAGCGGTATCAAGCGTGTATTTTAATAAACAGGGCGATAATATAATAATATTTGGAAGTTTTTAATGCAATTCGGTAGCCTTCAACGACAAATATCAAATACTTCTTCCAGTTTTATGCGGTAATTACGCAGCGGTTGCGGTTAATTTTTCCAAAAAAAAATGTTACATCCATTTTGATGACGGCAAGTACCTGAGTTGTTCGATTATTATCGGAAGTCAATCGGATCATTGGAAAGGGTTAAAAATAAAGTTGCAAGTTTTAGACATTGTTAGTTACTTTCAGTTGAAGCTAATAAGGATGTTAAATAATAGATACACTTAATTACTTTTTGGAATAATAATGAATAGTAGTTTCTATACTTTTCTTTAAAAAAAACTCCTTATATTACTCATCGAATGTAAAAAATGCTTCAGTTTTTTTTTACAATTTAAAAATCAAAACGCCACTTTGAATTCTGGGAGCTACTTAGCTTCGCGCTTTTAGCTTTGCATCAACACACTGAATGCATTTTTGGCCTAAACCCCGGCTTAACAGTTTCGTAAAAAGGTCAGTGTCAATCGCTGCAAGAGCAAAGTCTCGCCGGATGGGCTTGAATGACGGCGGTTGTAAAAGTTGGCGAAAAAACGGGTGCCATTGAACCCGGCACGGCGAATGCACCGGGCCGTTAGCTTTATCCGAGGTCAGGTATCGTAATGAACTGCTGTCAATTCAACTGTCAGAGGAAATACAGCGTCGTAATTATTCAATCTGGCAGGCCAATATTTCGGCACATGATATTACGAATCGTTGATTTTTGTACTTCGCATTATTTAAATAGACACCAACGTCTCGTCTTTTAGCTAGCTGGCAACTTTTCACTATAAGCCTTTTGTGCTCTTGTTTGTGTGATTTTTGATTTTACAAAGTGTTGACGCACACTCTAGTTTATAGATGCTATGATGGCTAGTATACTGTGCAAGGTGTCATGCGATTTGACGGAACGGTGCGTTTGGTGGATATTATTTACTTTATTTATTTATCTATTTACATGCAACATGACGGTTGACACCATAACGTTACATTAGATACTTAACTAAAAAACTAGGGACACGTAACTCTCACTCATACTGCTTACAATATATGCACTACAATGGTCAATAGGTATATAATTTACAATAGGTAGGTACATGTTTCAAAGATTCAGACAATTGATCAAAGATTATGTAGGTACACAAAAAATGCATCACTTATATTACGGGGTATAACGTTTAACACTTTCGTGATTTTTAATCATGGTCAAAATCGGGACTTATCACGCTAAAACACACGAGTAATATTTGCCTCGACATCTCAACTACATTACAGTGGCCGTGGTCACGAGTAGACTCAACTGTGGTAAATATTCGAGGTCGAGGTAAATATTACTCGTGTGTTTTAGCGTGATAAGTCCCGTTTGTGGTATTTTGACTTATTGGGGTAGTTAATTTATTTGTATTTATTTCTATTGTATGTATTTTCACCTATTACTCAGTCAATTGTGGACCGATTTTCAAAATTATTTTTTTATTCATGAGTATTCTTCTGAGGTGGTCCCATTGTCACCAAGTCAAGATCTAATGATGGGATCCTAGGGAAATCGAGGGCAAACCTCAAAATTTATAGGCACACCTATGGTGATTTTGGCATTTTTAGCATTAAGACAAGCATTTACATTCAGAAAGTATCACTTGGTAAACTAGACCTGATGAAGAAGACCGTAGATGGCCAATGGAACTCGTCAAAGATAAGTAATGCTCGCGTGTCTATAAACGATCATGATTACTAAACCAAGAATACTAAGATAAGCGACTAAGAAGAAGCTTCAAGTTAATGATTCTTTCGACTTGATCTGATGCTGAAGCCGGAAGGTAGGCAACGGAACTCTGTTATAAAACAACGTAACTAAGCCGTGTTTGGGCTTAATGGAATCGTTGTGAAATGTTCTTTGGCAACAAATCACTAAAAAAAATTTTTACAGAAAAATAAAACAGACTCCAAAAAAATCCATCCATCCTGATGGGTCGTGTTGAGTCACCGACTTCGAGCAAGTAGGTACCTACCTAGAAAAATATTTTCAAGGATTTTATCGTCGATTCCATTTTTTGTTATTTATTTTTTATTTTTTGGAGTCTTGTTTTACTTATTTGTAAAAAAAAATCTTATTAATTAACAGACTAGATCGCGATTCGGGTCCGCTCACTGTTACAGAACTCATTCGGAATTTAGGACAGTGAGTCCTTGTTCCTTGTCATGCAATCTTAGCAAAATTTCAGCTTTGTGGGGTTTCGTATCCATTGGCAAAAACGGGATCCTTATACGATCACACCGATGTCCTTTGTCCATGTGAACTCGTCCGTCCGTCTGTTAAGACCCTGTTTTCTCTGTAACACGTTAATGTATTCTGAGCGGCAAAAAATCTGGCCCACAAATGTATGCAGAATCGGTAATTTTGTATGAAGGGTGGGCCTAATTTTTTGCCGCTGAGTATATCAAGAAGTACCTAATTAATATCAAATACTCAGGTCTGCTACTTCTTGGAGCAGTGAGCAATCAAAAGATACAGTCATTAAAGAAAATTTGCATACAAATCGTCGGGGAATCAAAACGTAAAGAGTAAGTACTTCCAGTTGTCATGAAGGTAGCTCTTCATAGGTACCAAAGTTATATTATGGCACAGCTAATAACAAAATTGAAAAAAATCTATATTTTTGGTCTGTCTAAATATGTCAGTAAATAATTTGAAATGACCCCACACTGTATATTTTATGTAGGTACTTAGGTTAGGAGCCAGGCTTTGCTCTCACTGGATGACCAGATGGCCTAGTGGTTAGAGAACCTGACTACGAAGCTTGAGGTCCCGGGTTCGATTCCCGTGTCGGGGCAGATATTTATATGAAAAATACAAATGTTTGTTCTCGGGTCTTGGGTGTTTAATATTTATATAATTATATTTATCCGTTGCTTAGTACCCATAACACAAGCTTTGCTAAACTTACTTTGGGACTAGGTCAATGAGGGCTATCGTTTTTTGTCTCACTAGATGGCGCACTGTTGCGTGAGGTTTTTAAGTATGGCTTTCAAAGTCTGTTATTACGGGCGTGAAAGCAAAGTTTAGATTAAAATCATATTTAATACACCTTAAAACCGTACCATAAAAATATTGAGCATGCCACAGTGTTCCATAGTCCCCGTTTTGTTCGGAAAAAAGGGAGGACAAAGGTTTCCGAAAGACACAACTGTCTCAAAACACAGACATTCATTGCCCCGGAACGCATATTTGCCATAATTAATTTCAGATATTTCAAAATATTCACAAAATTATTCTAATTATAAATAAACCCGCGTAGCTCACCCAAAAACTATGAGATTTGACATTTCGGAGACCTCACGCTACACTAGCGCCTCTAGTGGTGAATTCATACGCGATAGCCCTCATTTGTGTGAATTGTCCCGTGATATTTATTTATTTATTATTATTTATTTACTGGATATTCATGGATTCCTACAGATTTGGTTCGGAATGGGTACAGTGGCCTCTTTACCATATGTTTCCACTGTAACAACGAACGTGAAAAATTTACAATACCAAGGATTGATCAATGGGTACTTGGTTACCAATCCAGTAGAAAGTTACCATGCACAATGGGAAGACGAGCCGCGGGGAGGAACGGGAGCGCGCCGTCGTGGCAACCGCGCGTGCGCGCTGCGATCGATCTCCAAATACCTACCACACGCTTTTTCAATACTGTCGAAAATCTCAGACGTTAAAGCTTAATAAGTATTCGGATTTGGGTAGCGAAAATAACCACTTTATTGATGAAATACTTATACCTTTGAAATACTACCTTTTGAGAAAACGCAGTAGTTTTTTTTTATCAATAATTATAGGTACTAAAATCAAGGGCTCATAAAGGTCGATTAATGAAAAATGATAGTTTTCAAAAAAACATTTTATATAAATGCGTGTTAAATAAAAGAGTTTGGAAAACGATAAAACTATCGACTTTTTCATACTAATCGTACCTATTATGTTAGCTTAATTAATGAATAAAGAGGCGTACTCAAATCCAAATTCAAGGCCCTACTTGAAGAACCACTGCCAATTTTATTGTGTGTATGCATGCAGGGCCGATAATACAGAATGAAGTATCGACCCTCCTGCTGCTTTTTTGCTTCGAGTACCTACAAAGTACATTCCTTAACAAAAAAAAAACGTCAGATTGGAAATTAAAACAATATACAGCAAATATCTTTGTAATTTGGAATTACTGCATGCATGTTTACGTCCGCCGCAAAATTTAGGCATTTATCCAATTAAACTTATAAAACCCATATTGTATTATGTACCTACGCTCTTTTTACTTCATGTCCATACATATACCTTCCGCCGCCTAACTTTGCCTAAAAGTTCATTGCCCCGACTAGTACCACAAAAACTATAAAGGTATAATTCCAATAATTGAATAGGCACTATACCGTTAAGTGATTCGAACACAATCCGGGAGTAACGTAAAGACGTCGCATAAAAAATGTATCTCAAAAATGCGTCAAAACTGAGTATTAAGTAATGAACTTTTAGGCAGATTTATATAGCGCGTGGTATATCAAAATTCAGCGCAACGCGTTGCACAGAACACCGCTTCAGTAAGAAGGTTGTGCCGTGTGAACTCACTTTAATAGGAACTTTATCAGTGAAGTACTTTACTGATGTAACAAAAGATCACACGCGTGACAGGCGGTGTCCACCGTGATGTGCGGTTATAAGTGATCGATCAACGATGGCAATGTACCGCTACTCGCATGATATTTCTCTCGCCGTCTAAATGAGGCTTGTTGAGTACCATACCAGATCTTTCTGTCCTAACTCATACGCATAGAACTACCATAGCTCTATGCTTACGAGTTGCTAGTTAAAATGTCAACATGAGGGTAGAAAATAGTCCGAATGACACAAGCCGGCGAACTGTACGAGGTTTATTCTCTTACATCGTCTTGCCACTATCGTGTGTGAGCACGTGTTTTGTTACGTTGTTTTGTTATTTTTTTTAATTTTAGTCAACCAATTTTTAACCGATTTCTTTTGTCTGCCAACAGGTACATCTGGTTATCACCAGTGCTATCGCACTCGATGGCTATGACGAACATTTTTAAACCAAGCTGATTGGTAAGTTTTACGATTGCATATATAGTTTTATTCTTAGTTAAGTTAATTGGTGTGCAATAGGTATGATACTACGATGTTACTCAATTGCTCAAGCGAATTTTATCAGTGTTCTTTTGTTTAATTTGTATTGCGATGTGTGCTAAGCTGTGTCATATTATTATTTTGTGCGCGCCTTTTACGTTAAATAAATACTATAGTGTTATTGTGTTACGCGTTAACGGGCGGTTTAATAAGGTTTTTTCTCTGTTGTTACAGAAACTCTTTTGAACTAGTGGTGTTTCGCACGCTGACGAATCGGTGGTAGCCAGACCGGATGTACGGTCGCACCGCAAAAACATGGCCGACATATTTATTCCCAAAAAGGTAATTACTTTTATTTTGTATTTACTACCTTAATTTTACTTTATTTTTAAGATTGTTTAAACGATAAGTTTTATTTTAAGTGTTCGACTATGCGAAGTGTTTGCTATGCGATATGAATTACTTCTACGAGCAATGTTTACCTGTAATTAAACAGTACTTTCAGAATTATGAATCTTCACTACATAACTTAATTTCCTTCCTATGACTTCCAAAAAGTACTGATGAAAATGTTTCTGAAATAAGACAATACAAATGATAATTTTCTCTCCGTAAGCCGGTCCTTGTTTATTCTTTACCCTCGAATCGACTGGACCGCTAAAAAATATCATCGCTATTTCATTTATTTCTTTCTGCTGCGATTGTATTATTTTTAGATGTAATTGCTGGCGTGAAACACAGACAAAAGCAAATTATTTGAATGGGTTTTGTAATAAATTTCGACAGCCCCGCAACACGAGAGGCGGCGGGGAGACGCGCCGGCGCAGGCGGCCGGCGGGATGCTCAGGTAGGTTCACGATAACCTGGATCATTCCGTACCTTATTGACTAACAACAAAAGACATATATCAAGTAATTCTAATCCTACTATCAAATTAAATGAATCATGATCTACCGTGGAACGTTTTCAAAGAAAATTTGACAGTCCCCCTTTGCCGTCTTTGTCTGACAATAAAATGATTATGTCACTTACTTTGACAACGTTTTGGTTCTGCGATGGGTCAGGGATTAAATGGTTCGATAATACACCATGTTCTAAAAATGAACTACAATATTTCACTTAATGGTTGGGCCAATTCGACTAAACAGCCCTGTCAAAGTATTTTATAATAGGAATTTTTGTTTGAGTATGTTTCCGAACATTGGTGGCGAAAGATCTTTACATAACGTGCTCAAATACGCCCAACTATTTGATGTTATATTCCAGAATAATTGTATAACCAGTGATCGGAATAGGTAGAGCTAATTTACCTAAAGTTCGTGGAACAGAGGCAAAAAGTGGAGATTTCCTTAGACCGAATATTTTTTTCGGGACAATTGGTCCCGGTTTTGGACATCGTTTAATAATTAAATATATTAAAATAAATGGCGTAAACGTACTAGGAATGGTTTTTACAAATAAATAAATTAAATAAAAATCGGCCGAGTATAATATACTTCAGTCAGTTAAGACAAGAAGTTCATTTCTAATTCGGGCGAAAGTTAAAGCTAGTAATCAAATAATTCTATAGGAAGGACTTCTTTGGTTTAATAAAAAACAAATGACATTTTTAAAACATATTTTTATTGTAAAAACAAAGTAAGAAACCCAACGTAAACTGACATCGAGCTCAATATTAATTATGAAACTTAGTACTTACTCTATACTCCGTTTATTTTAATGTTTGAATTAACGGTCAAATTGTAACACGTTTCTTGGTATTTTGAACACAAATGGACTAAAATTACCTACATGTACAATTATTAGCGGTATGTATCATTTCTTTATTATAGAAATTAACACAATTTTAAATAGTTTAATTTAAAGACGTGCAAATTTTACAGTTAAGTTTAAAATGTTAAAATGAATGGAGTATAAGAACGCATAAGTATAATCAGAATACTTTGTCCGTTAATGTTGAAAGTTGTCTCTTTACTCCGAATCGTCGTTACAGTATCGTCAACGGAGTATTCAGTTCGATCGCATGATTTATTTTGTTTCGAAGAATTAAAATAAATAATCATGAGTTTTTTCATATTTTCAATGTCATGATTTTTTTTTATACTTACTTAAAATCCATTTATTACATTTTTGTAAAAAACTGATTTAGATCATATTGACGAGTACTACAAAATGATCCAAATTTCATTAAAGGCTTTATAAAGATCTAATTTATCTTTAACTGACTCATTCCACATATTTGACGAAGCAAGGATTGTTCTGAGCTGGTGTTCTTCGGAGACAGTCAAAATAAAATAGTAGCTAGAAACCCCGATCTCGACGTTTTAAGAGATATTTGTGATGATATAACAAAAGGATTGAATGTAGAAAAACAATCATTGTCATATTACAAATACGCACCCATAACATCAATTGATGTTGAAAGGTACTTCTCCATCCAAGTATAATAATAATTGTAGATGTAGGTATTTTTAGTCCATCAATTCCGTCAATTGACCCGTCAATGCAAACCTTAAGATAAACGGAGTATAGAGTTAGTAGTAAGTTTCAAAATTAGTATTGAGCTCGATGTCAGTTTACGTTGGGTTTCGTACTTTGCTTTTACAATAAAGATATGTTTTAAAAATGTTTTTATAAAACCAAAAAAGTCCTTCCTATAGAATTATTCGGCTTCGCCCGTATTAGAAATTAACTTCTCGTCTAACTGAACTGTTGTATATTATGCTCGTCCAATTTTTATTTAATTTATTTATTTGTAAAAACCATTCCTAGCACCTTTATGTCATGTATTTTAATATATTTAAACGATGTCCCAAACCGGGACAAATTGTCCCGAAAAAAAATTTCGATCTGGAAGTATCCACTTTTCGTGTCTGTTCCACGACCTTTGTGTAAATTATCTCTACCAATTCCGATCACTGTGTATAACAGTACCTATATATCTTGTCTTTTTTTAAGATGAGAAAATTATAATTGTAAACAAAATACAAAATCAATACATGCTTACAATTATAATACAATAGGTACTACATTTTTAAATTGCGAGTACTTTTTCTTCTTCAAAACGAGTATGAGTTAGCAGCACAAAGTTTTCATCTTACAACTTGATTATATAGGCAACTAATAGCTTTCAAGTCGTGTTTATAAACATTAAACATACCTAGGTATTTTGTTATCACGAACTTATTCGTATAAGATAGGCAGGTAAGAGTAAATAGAAATTCTTGGTATATATTTCATAGATTTTTGACTTAATGATGCGAAAAGAATTTTATTTAAATGGCTTGGAATTACACTTGGATTTGCATATAAAATTTAATACACAATTGATTCAAAGATTTACTAAAATGATTACCTATGTGTTCAATGAAAATAATTTTGTTACCATTTTACAAAGCAGAATTAAATAATTTATTTATTTTCTAGATTTTTCCCGCGACGTCATACGCAAACGCAATATAGTAAAACTCACCTATGCCCCTTTCGGGGAATATGTAAAAAAAAGTAAAAATTTATATTGTTAGCTATCAATTTTGCGATTCCAAATTTTCATCCCATTTTTTAAATCCTTTAGGGATTGATTTCAAAAACAATGTAAGGCATTTAAGATCTCTATAGCTACAATTTAAACGCATTTCTACCATTTTGGGGATGATATCGAAATATTTTATGTATGAATCTGCTTGAAAAATTATTAGGCTTGCAATTTTTTTACGAGTAGGTAACTACTCCTTTCTAAATGAAAATTAAACGCTTTTCTCTACGAGTATGTATTTCCGACTTTATTTTTTTAACAGATTTACAGGTGATTGTTATGTTCTAATTCTAATTTCCTTAGGTTGTGTTTTACATCATTTGTTAATAGGTATACTGCGTTTCTCCATGTTATTTAATTTGATTTAGATTATGCGGTTAAGTGACTTAATATTGTGGTTTGTGAGTATGTAAACCATATTTAACGAAGTCGAATCGAAAATTTCGAAAATTGTTTGCTCGTGTTAAGTTTTCTTAAAAATATGTCAGATGAACACTGAACGATAAACATAAATTTGAATAATGTGAACTTTCAGTAGTATAAATACTTTTAATGTATCTAGATAAAAACAAATGAAATTAACAGCAGGGCTACTACGAAACTCGAAACTCGAAGTTCGTATCGTACCGTCCCTCTCACTCTCGTATTAAATAGTATAAGTGTCAAAAGGAACGCACGACACGAACTTCGAGTTTCAAGTTTCGTAGTAGCCCTTAACATAAAAAATTACTTTCAGTTGTATTTTTAGTGTTCATTTGTTTTCGATATATCGGTTCGACTATGTTAGTCATAGAGCTCTTTTTCACCGGGACACCATGGTGTCGCCACAAGCAACGTAGGTAATCAATCATACACTGATATCGCGGCGACAAACCGTCGTCTCCGAGTCAGTTCCCATACATGTCAAGTAAATATATAATATGTATGTATGTGTATAGATACGGCGGACGTCGTCATGGCGTTCTGGTGAAACGTGAGACAGCCCTTTATGTTTAAGTATTATTATTTGTCACAGTGTTAATATACTTATTATGTTTAGAAAAGATACATTTTTTTACTTTTTTTTAATCTTTGAGACCATTGTTTTTGTCATAGCGATTGGATTTGTCTACTTACAGAATTTTTAAGTTTAAGTTGTTAATTATATAGCTGATTTTAGGTGTAAAAACTTTATACCAAAATAATGAAAATAAAAAAATATAGGTATATTAAAAAATAGTAGCTAAACTTAAGTACCTTACCTTATAGGCTTCTATCACTCTTGCTGGCTCGTATTGTGGCACCGACTTCAAACAAATAAGTACTTAGTATGTTATTTTCGTGGTTGTTTGGAGTTGTTTTAATTATTAGCACCGCGACATTGGTCGCGGGTAGTCCTAACCGGCCCTGCGGCCACGTAGCTAGGAGCTGTTTCATGCTCCTTTACATTTTTTCATAATTTAAATATTTTACGAAACCTTCATGACATTGAGTTTGAAAAAGTATAAAATTTTACTAGTTTTCAAAAGTTATAAGACGTATAGTAAATAAAAACGCATATTAAAATAAAAAAAAACCGTAACTGCGCGCGGTATAGCTATTATGAGTACTCAGTCAAAAGTCAAACTAACTCATCAATAAAAGATTCTGTAAAATTAAAAAGCAGCCGATACCAGATTAAGAGCATACAAATTGGTGCCGATGACGTTATTTTGTGATTTAGAAATAATCGTAAAATTAAATTTAATTTGTAAATGCCAATATTATGCTATACTTAGTACCTAGTATCTAGCTTTGCTCGGGCTAAAACTCGTAATAAGCGTTTTCCCAGAGATAAGACCAAGCTAGATCGATGTGTCATCCCCAAAAACCCCTACATTGGCTACATACCAAATTTCGACGAAATCGTTGGAGCCGATTATATTGAGGTCGAACCTATTTTCTCTGAGGTCGAACGACTATTCACTTTTTTTGCAAAAAAAAAATGGAAGCCCAATAAATGCTACATAAATCATCGCTCTCTTAGAAATTCCAACATTGCCGAACACACCAATTTCCCCCAACAATAAATGGAAATAAACATTCAATATCAAAACTCAAGTTTTCGCGACTTCCAAACCGCAGCGGCTTTGTTTTTGTCTTAAAATAACAAAACACCCTTATTCATAAAAAGTTACAAACCTTTTACAGCCATAGCTTTTAACCGTTTATGAAGTATTTTCCGGCTTTGCGAATTTGTTGAAGGTTTACGAGTTAAGTACTTAACAATACATTTATTTATAGGTAGGTACCATCTGGGTCGAAAGTTATTTCCGCAAACAAAACACGAAAATCAAAACAAAGCGGTAAATTTTAAATTAAACACACGTAATAACTGAACGACAAGGTGCTGATAAAACTGTTGTCGGTAAATAGTGACTGATACCAACAAGGCGGCAACAGATAGTGATTCAAACGTGACGTATCAGATTGAGTCAAAAATACAATCTCTTCTCATGATCTGATTTATAAAACTTGAGGTTACTGGTTTGTTGCTCGATCCTGATCCGAGAAAAAATACAATTGTTTTCTCTTGAGTTATGGCGGTTTAACATGTATTTAAGTGTGTCTTTCTGTTGCCCAGTTCCCGCAGTGGCTTAGGTACTTTGGGAGTAGGTCGATGAGGGCTAAAAGACAGGCGGAATATCGCTAGTATCGTTTCATGAGGTTTATTGACGTTACGGTCTTGCATGCAATTAGCTCATTTAGTTATTAGCAGAGATGGGCCGAATGTGCTTTGAACCGAATACAAACTTTGGCCGAACATTCGGTTTAAATAAAAAAAATCGGCCGATTTTCAGCCGAACTTCGGTTCAATAATAACTTGCCTGCAGTAAATTTAAAATACGAGTAGATAGATAAGAAAGATTGTCAAATTTTATTATTTAAAACCCCCTTTATTAATTAACAATACTTAACGTTTTTAGTTAGTCAAAACTGTAAACCAAATTTTTTTTGTTAATTCAATTTACGATTTGTAATCAAGATGTTTATTAAGGAAATAGGTACTAAGGTACTAAGTTTATTTTATTTTTGTTGCATATTTACTGATATGACAAACATATTTGCTTTTAATTTCAGTCGAAATAGTACTTTCTAAACTGTCTTCTTCTCTTTTTCTAGTGCCGAATGTTCGGCATTTAAACCAAATTTCGGGGAAATGCTTAAATAGAATGTAAAACGAATTTCGGCCCATCCCTATTAGCCAATCGCAAGCAAGACCGTAACGTAAAAAAAACCTCACGATACTAACGCCATCTAGCGATATTTCGCCCGTATTTTTACCCCTTATTGGTGTCCTTTGTCCAGTCAAATAAATAAATATCACGGGACAATTCACACCAATTGACCTAGTCCCGAAGTAAGCTTAGCAAAGCTTGTGTTATGGGTACTAAGCAACGGATAAATATTATAGATAGATACATACTTAAATACATATTAAACACCCAAGACCCGAGAACAAACATTCGTATTTTTCATACAAATATCTGCCCTGACACGGGAATCGAACCGGGACCTTAAGCTCCGTAGTCAGGTTCTCTAACCACTCGGCCATCTGGTCGTCCACTGATATTTATTTATTACTAACTTTTGCCCGCGACTTCGTCCGAATCGAATATTAACTTTGGGAATTATTTAATTTATTTAGGATACCTATTCTGCCAATAGTACATAGAAACTTGTAGAAGTACGGTTTACAGAAAATAACCTATTTTAATACATTGCCATAAATATAAACGAATTTTTATTTGTTCTTCCATCCATCTATCCATGCGATGTTCTTTTGCAGGTAGCCACATTTTAGCAATACGATGTGTAGTCTACCCTGCCAACACAAAAGGACTAATTGGGATGCACCAAAAAAAAATAACCTAAAGTTTTTATTTTATTTTTTGGAAAGAATAGGATATTTTAAGACACCATTTTCATTGATTTTGAATTTGGATGAGTATTTAATTTTTTATATATTTTTTACGAAATAGTTTTATTTATTTCTCTTCTTTTAGCTTCGATTATTCATATGTTTGTTTAATGGTGTGATAGTAAATATATATATTTTTTATTAAAATCTGATATTTAAATTCTTTATTATTTACTTGTAACGTAGTAATTTAATAATTTAATTTGCAAAAATACATTGGAAATACTCGTATACATTTCGGACTTTACGATAAATGACAACTGTTTAAAGCCGGGTGCGCATCATGTGATTAAAGTTCTATCTTTGTCACTCTTTGCTATTATAAGCAGGACAGGAACATTTCAAACTGTCTATTGGCTTAAGAGTGTAGACCTGCTTTATAACTGCCTTTGTGACGGGACACTGCAGGGGTCGAATGAGGGTCATTACTTAAATTTTGTTTATTTAATTCAGTTATCACATTTTTGAAATCTGATTTCTGAAAACGCTTCACAAAGCCTATTTCTCCAAATGGTTTTCGATTTATTATGTGTTGTCAAAAATTGGGACATCCCAATTCTTTATAGTGAACCCTTGACATCTTACGTCCTTTATTGGAAGTTAGGAGGGTAAGATTATAATTAAGGCGGCATTTTTACTAAGCATAGCTACACATATTTCCGATAAATATATTATAGTAATTTGTGTGGAATTCCTTAAGAACTTTCATCCCCATATTTTCAAGTAAAAAGGTCGAAATTTGAAAAGCGCTGGAACAAATGTTTTCTAGGGTTCTGTACCTCAAAAGGAAAAAATTGAACCCTTTCCGAACCCGTCCGTCTGTCTGTCAAGACCCTTTATCTCGTAAACGCGCAGAGTATAGGTATCGAGTTGAAATCAAAACCCTAAACTCAGGTCAATAGCCCCGAAAGCTGTGAAAAAATAAAACCTCTAAGTCAAGGCAATCAAAAGCTACAGTCATTGAAAAGGTGTTTACATACAAATCGCCTTAACAGAAAAAGTTATAGGGTACTTCCGGCTGTCCTAGAAACTTGTAATTTTGCATGAAGGTAACTCTTATAGCACAATAAATAAGAAAAATGTGAAAATCATAATTTTTTCATTTTTGACTGTCTATGTCAATAAGCCTTCTAAAATGACCCCACATTGCGTACATTTTGCTTATGAGCTTAGAAGGCTCTGCTAAACACTGCATCATTCCCTTTGCTAACATCCCCTCGCAGGTAAAAATTTCAAAAACGCTTGAACAAATATCTATTTATTTATTTTTTATAAGTACCCAAATACCAAGTTTCATGAACCATCGATTTATCGTGGACAATGACGATCTTCCATAAAAAATTTCATCCCCTATTTCACCCCCTCACAGGAAGGATTTTTAAAAACGCGCGAACAAATGTATGTTTATTTCTTATCACGGGCCCAAATGCCAAGTTTCATAAAGAACCATCGATTTGTATCTTAGAAAATGACGATCTTCCATATAAACTTTCATCCCCTTTTTCACCCCCTCATAGGAAGAAGTTTTAAAAACTCGCGATCAAATATCTATTTATCTATTTTCACGTGCCGAAATGTAAGTTTAATAAAGATTCATCCATTTATCTTCGATAATGATGACCTTCCATATAAATCATCCCCTATTTCATCCCCTCACAGGTAGAATTTTCAAAAAAGCTCAAACAAATATCGACTTATTTCTTCTTAAGTGCCTAAATGTCAAGTTTCATGGTTTTATCTTCGACAGCGACGAACTTCCATCATATAAACTTTCATCCCCTTTTTCAACCCCTTAAAGCCTCTTTTTTGCAATAAAAGATAGCCTATGTTCTTGCCCAAGGTTCTATTCTATCTCTGTACCAAATTTCATCAAAATCGGTTCAGCGGTTTAGGCGTGAAAGCGTAACAGACAGACAGACAGAGTTACTTTCGCATTTATAATATTAGTATGGATAGTATGGATTTACGAGTGGTTTACTTTCGACTTGTTATAAATTATTTATTAGAACGCTACGATACTTATTAAAAAAATATTATTTTCCCAGCTACGAAGGTACCTACATTTTGCTCTGACTCTCACTTAGATATTATTAATACCTATTGCTGCAGAGATAAGCTTACAAATACGAGCACTCGTACGTTTACCTAAGTAAGTAGAAAATTACAGCTCCAATTGATCTTATCATTAAGTCGAAAAATAAATTTCCTTGTAATTCCGTAGCAATACATAGGTACACGGATATTTACTACATTACGAGTATTATCGAATTAGTATTTTCGAAAGATGTCATTTCAAAAATAAATCCTACACTGCCTAATATAATTTGTTCTTTGAGAGCTATCTCCAGCGCACGATTTCCACTTATTCCTTTTGTTCGATTTTAGGTTTCCTGATTAAATTACTGACCAATCATTTCGCGTTATCCACCTCATCTAATGTATAAAGTAACTAGAAACTCCCCAGTACGAGTACTTCACCGTTGTTTAGATACCTATACATGTAAGGTAAACGCTAATGACCAATAGATAACATCCTGCCCTCAACACTAATGCTAATGAATGATATAAGATTAAAGATGCCAACTATTGGGACAGTGTCGAGCACTCGTACGTTTACCTTAATTTATACAAGATGTCTTCGAATGTTTTTTAGTAGGTATTTCAACAGATAGTTGGGTTCTTCGTTAAAGGAGTGACTCAAAATTAAATCAAAAATTCCAATGATAATAAACCTTTATAGGGATGATCAGTCAAACTCACCCATTAATTACCTGCTGAAATATTCCGATTCAGTTGTAAATGCACGGTATAAAAAAGGAGCAGTATTTGGTCTCTGCAGCGTCCTTGATATAATAACCTACGCCGGCTCAGTACACAAACGCGATAGGGCTGCCTACTCTACTAACTGTCACTCTTCAGTTATGTATTTAAAATAGGGAAAGGATTAGGAGATATTTAAAGATAGACAAAGTACTTAGGGGCTGTTTCACCATCCATTGATGAAATTTATCTGACGGATAAATATTATGCCGTCTCTGTTTGTTTTGTTCGAAGGGCTCGGAGACGGCATAACATTTATCCGGCAAATAAAATTAATCAATGGGTGGTGAAACATAAATGACAGAATAATATCAAACTGTTACTAGGCACGAGGGTGGTGATGTGACACCATGCATTGAACTGAATCGATTAACGAAGTGAATGAAGTTTATTTATTTTAACTTTATTAAACCACAGGTCTTGAATCTACTGTTATTTTGTGGTATTTTTTGCTGCAGTTTTTACTTCGTATTTACAGTTTACAGTGTCGACTGAGCTCCGTTGACGCGGAGGTCATATTTCTGTGTGTTTTTGGCCCTCCGGGCCGATGCAAACTTAACATAACCTAAAACTACCCTACATATTATTTCTGAGACTTAATGAAGTATGGACGTGCCAGATCAACCAATTTTGTTGTCGTTATTATTATGATTCTGCACGTCACCACTCCGCATAGCCTAAATGGAAGCATACCTCAAACTTATATCAAGCTGAAATATTTAGTACATTGTGTCTTAAGGGCGGTAAACAAGGAATTACGAACGAGAGTCTATTAGAAGCCCGAAGTCGAAGACTGAGGGCTTAAATGAGTCGATGTTCGTAATTCTAGTACCGCCCGTGCGACATAAAATGTTTTTCATCACATTTGCGAGTAAAATTGTATATTTGTAAAAGAAAAACTAATATTTCTTCAAAAATTGCCGATACCGCTGACTACGCTCTTGGCAGCGCCAGCCTCCGCGCCGCCCCACCCCACGCAGCATGTGCCCGACGTGCGCGCGCCGCGCTCCTGCACGCCATGCAGTATCACACTCATTTACCGACCTTGGGCTTCATGACAAGAAAATTAGTACGGGCAATGACTCATTTACCGACCACGGGTTTCATGACAAGCACATTAAGGTCGAGGGTTTTATTTGGGGGATTGCAACCAAGGTAGCCTGCAAGTTACGACACTGTTTACGAGCAAGTGTGATGAAAAATATCAAATACTCAGATCTGCTACCCAGTAAAGCAGTGAAAAAAACAAATTTCTGAGTGAATGAAATCAAAAGATCGTCATTAAATAAAGTGTTTCCATGCAAATTGTCCCAGAGAATCAAAACTTTTAGGGTACTTCCAGTCGTCCTAGATACTTGAAATTTGGTATGAAGGTAGCTCTATATCGATGGTGGAAGTCTTAATTGAGTAAGGGACAAAATGCTACTTTTCAGGAGAGCGAAAAGAAGTTTTTGGTAATTTTCAAACCTCACAGCATTGACCAAATGTTTAACTTAGCAGGACGTTATAATTACGTAAAATCTTGAATTTTCTTGCTTTTCAACGTGATACTATAGACATTTTCGTAAAAGCTTAATAAGAAAAATAGCTGTCCCTTACGCCCGTGACATACGGGTGTCATAGCCCCTTACACCCATAAACCGTAATAAATAAATAATGTAGTAACCGATTTTTGGTCTTATAGGACATTTTATATTTTATTTGCTACATATTTGACGTAAGTTCCTGTATAAAAAATTAAAAAAAAATAGTGAATAACTCAAAGAACCACTTTAATTATTTAAAATAACGCTTAACAGCCATATTTTGCACGTCCCTTAAAAAATATGTAATTTGTAACATTTTCTTTAAATGGACATTATAAGTTAAAAGTTAAATAAAACTCTAATAAATTTTATAAAGTTTTAAACTTTCGTGATTCTCACTCATAGTCAAAAATACCACCAACGGGACTTATCACGCTAACACACCACACACAGTAATATTTACCTCGACGTTTCGGCAACATTGCAGTGGCCGTGGTCACGAGTAGACTGAAGTGTGGGGTGTCAAGTCTGCCTAGCAGCGCGAGTCCTTCGAACTACCCGCACTTGATCACTAAGAGTACCAGCACTCGTATCACT
The DNA here is from genome assembly GCF_025370935.1 of Choristoneura fumiferana. Classification (NCBI taxonomy): domain Eukaryota; kingdom Metazoa; phylum Arthropoda; class Insecta; order Lepidoptera; family Tortricidae; genus Choristoneura; species Choristoneura fumiferana. The sequence goes on from NC_133472.1 coordinate 30,276,868, forward strand.
AACTACCCGCACTTGGTGATTTTTATTTGTCACTCCATCACACCGACTCACAACACTCATCCCGACGTCGACACTTATTAATAACAGGATTCCACGAAGATGAAAGCTTATATCCATCGTCCCGGTTGACATTTTTATGCTTTTTTTATTTCAACTGCTTCACGTACCATTCTTGAGTAGAAATGACGTTCCGTGGACAGAATTTTGGGATTGTGAAGCTCAATCCAGTGGTTTGGCCCGACTCCTACAAATGCTCGGCTATGGCTGACTTGTTTGTTTATAGCTGAGAGGGTCAAGGAAGATATTGCAGCTGTTAAAAACCGCCAAGTAAATAAGTTTTTATCCCGGAAAATAGCATAGTTACGGGGGGTAGCGATAAACGAACTGATGATGTTGTTGATGACGATGATGATGAAATGATTTTCACTACCACCACTGGCGTACTAACTCTGCTTGCTTGCATTATTGCTTACATGCTTACTTGCTTGCTTGCATGCTTGCTTGCATGTTTGATTGCATGCTTGCTTGCACTATTTCTTGCACATTTGGGAGTATTCTTGCTTGATTTGTTGTTTGCATGCATGCTTGCCTTCTGGCTTCACGCTTGCTTGCATGCATGTTTGCACTATTTATGCTTCCTCTAACACACTGATTGCAGCTGTGAGGGAGTGGGACGCCAGCCCGCTTCATGAGCGCTGGAGGAGATACCATAGACCGGTCATCGCGGGATCGGGGTAACCCGCGATGTTCATCTAACCCAGGGCAATAAAATTGCATGTTTGTTGATTTGATTGACAAAATTACATGCTCACTTGCAAGCTTGCTTAGGTGGTTGCTTACATGCTAGCTTGCTTGCTTGCTTACATGCTTACTTGCATGCTTTCTTGCACGCTTGCTTGCACTATTTCTTGCACATTTGGGAGTATGCTTGCTTGAGTTGTTGTTTCAATCACTACAAGTTCTAAAACCATCTGTTTTGATGCCTCCTACGACCTAACATTAACAAGGTATTTTAATGAACTAAACGAAGCAAGCAAGGTATTTTACTTTAAGTGCCCCTTACACCCATAAAGTAACCTCAATTTTTAAAATGTCTGTTTGTTACTGTCCTTACGACTAACAATTTACTCTAGTTTTAGCTTTTGATGTCCCTTACGCCCATAAGAGTATTCCTTATTTTATAAGTTGCTGTTGTTTAAGTGCCCCTTACGACGTACCAATTACACCTTTTTTTTAAATGTCTGTTTGCTACTGCCTCTTACGACCGACAATTTACTCTAGCTCTTGCTTTTTATACCCCTTACGCCCATAAAAGTATTTCTTATTTTATAAATTGCTGTTTTTTAATGTCCCTTACGACGTTCCGATTATACCATTTTTAACCCTCAACATACATAATTAATTATACAGGCCAATTATTATTATGTATGCATCATCATCTCGGCCTATATACGTCCCACTGCTGGGCACACAGCTTAAAATAAACAAAGTAGCTAAGAGAAATTTACCTCAACATCCTTGACTGAAATTCCATTACGGAAATGTTAGCTCGACGTCAAGCCATTAGGGGATCCATCAACTTAATCTTCTTTTTTTGTTTTGCTTTTGGCATCTTATAAAAAAATACGCGCGTTGACAAAGAACAAACGTAGGCAATCAAATACGTCCTCCGTGTTTGACGTGTCTGGCACGACTGACCGAATGTGCAATGCGCAAACGCTCGGCGCGTGGAAGGTAGGTAGACGCGTTAGTATTTTGATGTTAGGTACAAGAAATAGGTACAGGCGGTAAGGTTACGCCCAACAACTTCTTGCTTTTTATCTTATTCGTTATAAAATGTTGGGGTGTAAAGGGCAATGAAACAATAATTGACCCATACGCCCTTTTATTATATTTGTTGGTTTTTTTTTTAACGACATGAGCCGAGTCGTAAAGGACATATGAGACTGCCACAGCCCTTACGACCCAAATATTAAAAAAATAATACATTTACGCCATTATTTCAGCTCAAATATTTTATATCATGTCCCTTAAGCTATTTTATTTTAAAATAATAAATGTTGATAACAGCAAAAGTAAGGGGCGTATCGTAACTTGAATACTACCAATCGACAGAGAAAAAAAAACTCTAATTTTCTATGTTTAAAAGTGATTTTCGGTATTTTGTCCCTTACGCCAATTGAGACTTCCACCATCGATATAACTAACACAACCAATAAATAGCTGAAGTTCTTAATTTATTGTAATGTACATTTTGTATAAATCTTAATTAAGTGCAGGTCGGACCCACAGACCAAAATTTCGCACCGTAGTACCGTCATATTATGATTGACCAAAAGTAGGTATCAGAAAAACACGTTTCATCTATATATGCGCCCCATTAAATTTTTATTTGATATAGTGACCAAGGTAATATACACTCTAGTGAAAATTTCAGGTCCCTCAGTCCTGTGATAAAGCGATGGATAGACGGACGGACGGACGGATGAGTGAGAGCAATAGAGCTCCATTTCAACCCTTTGGGTACAAGCACCCTAAAAAGCAATGAGCATTTTCTAAGGGCAGACAGCAAAAATGAAATTTTTAGTAATATAATAATTTTGATAAGCTCCCTGTACGTAAGTTTTATAGGTATTAAGGTGTATAAATTCATAAGTCGCGCTCACCATCGTAGAAGATTGATGCTTGTTTACATAGTCGGACTGTGCAAATATGATTAACGGAGTATCTATGTCTATTCGTCGGCGCTTTACCAATTTGATCAATATTTTGTTTTGAACACTAACCCAATAGTGGCCAATAATATCAAGGTAGCAATTACGAACAGGTATAGCTTAGCATAATAAGTTCGTTAGGTATTTCTCATAGCCATCACAAACAGCTTACAATGTGTTTCGATAAAAACTAAAAACACAAATTACTCTTGTAGGTAGGTTTTATTCTGCCGCCGCTTTCGTAAAAATCAGGAATGTCTGAAGAATACGCCGCATCAAATTTATCAGAACGTTTGGTTTTCTAAACACAATTTCTCTAGTACCCAACTAGTTGACCACAAATCATCACTACTTTGAAAAATCTCAATCAATAAGTACAGTCACTAGCACCAATATCTGACACAACAAGCGTGCATAAATATCTGATACGACTCTATTTCTAGGGCCGGAAGGACGTGTCAGATATTTTTGCACGCTCCGCTGTGGTAGATATTAATGCTGGTGACTGTACGTCAACAAAGTTGAACTTTGACATAATGCTCATATAGTGCACTCAGAAAAATTATCCATTTTGATATACGAGTTTTTTTTTAAAGTAGTGACGTAATGTAATATAGGTTACTCACTAAGCTTTACATGACTTCAACAATTTTTTTAAACAAACTATTACTGAACCTGACCAGTAGGTTCATAAAACAGTAGGAAATCTCTACTTACAAAGTATCGCTTTACTTTTGTTTGCTGGTGTAGTTTCCCCCAGATTTGCTTTGGCTTTGTAGGTACAGTCACCAGCATTAATATCTACCATAGCGGAGCGTGCAAAAATATCTGACAGGTCCTTCCGGCCCTAGAAATAGAGTCGTGTCAGATATTGGTGCTGGTGACTGTACTTAGGTACACTTAATGAAAACTAGATTCGCACGCTGTCGACGTGAAAGTAATATTTTGACATTTAATTGACGCCAAATGCTAAGAGCAGCAAGAAACACGTTAGCAGGCGAGCAGGCAATACACGATTGGATTTACTGTCATTGAGTACAAATGGAAAATCGACAGCTTAAAATTATACGTGTCCAAGCAGAAAAATGCCGATTTTAAATACAACTAGGAAAACTGTCCATTCTGAATCTTGACGATTTCAGCACAATTACATTTTGCCAAATTCATTTTGGAGCGTATTAATTTCGGTCCGAATTTAAAATAGTCAATTCATGTGGACGATTTTCCATTTGTAGGGATTGACAGTAAACCGATGATTGCCGGCGGCTATTAGTTAATAGAAGTGATGTAATAATCGTGTGATACATCATTGCATCTGCGAGTTTCCTCCATGCGCGTGCAATGTCAACAACCTATCCCAACTCTTGACAATGAACTTTGGCGTAGTTACGTCGTTGCCTTCTGATGTGGAACTTGTGTTGTTACGAGAGAAACTCGGTCAAAGTACCTACCTGTTACAACAGGAAAAAAATCTTTAAATTGGATTGCAAAGGGTCCTTCCTATTTATAAGTTTCATCGCAGGCCTTCGAGACGCGACATCGGAGCTGCTCTTTGCTGCGTGAAAGACATGGGTAGTGAGATGTCCCTGACATCACAAATTCTCACTACCTTGTCTTTCATGCGGACTGAGCAATGATCGTCGGACGACGAGGTAAGAAGACTTTTCTCAACATCTGGATTTCAACGGAATGGATTTGCTAACCAAGAAAATCATTATGTCGTCACATTATACGAGAATGACAAGAAAGAGTAGAAAACGGATGAATGAAAAACATTTTCTCTCCCACTACTTTGCTACCGCGTGAAGAGAAAGCACTTTACGTCAAAATTAACCAAGAAAGCCCTCTTCATTTTCTCTCTTTATTGTTTGACGACACTAACGTTTTGTGCATAAAATATGTATTTGAGTATACCTAGTGCCATAAACTTTCTGACTTGGCGACGGCATCGCTGTGAGGGCCTTTCTATGGTCCAGGGTTATACAAAATTAAATCGTTGATCCTGGGACGATCGTTTCATACGTGTTGATACTACTTAACCTTAGTACACAGTTACCTAAGTCTGGGTACCGATCTGGGTACGTTTTTAAAACGGTAAAAATCTGCTGTGTGCTTTTATAATTGGTTAAATGATTTTTTTTCTTGTTCAGTACGTATTTTTCACCATTTTCGAATTATATTTTCGGGAACTATTGATACGGTAGTGGCATTGGTTTCAGTTTTTTGACCACCGGATCAGATAGGTTGTGGCACTACAAAATAAAGCTATTGGTATTTGTGTTTTCCACTTGTTTGGTGTGATAGATAATTTTACTAATTTACAAATGAGTCATGGTAATGAATTCACACTTCTATACAATAAGTAATCTTGATTATTCGTAGCTAATAGGCCCCCGGGACTTATTACGATTTAAAATATTGCTAAAATTATTTATCTCGATGTTATGTCTATACTCGTGATCCTCTATTACCAACCAACAAACCAGTCGCTGCGATGTGCTAGAAACGGAGAGGTAATTGTAGCAATATATACCGTGTTATTTTTGATTTCCATTAACTTTCAGAGGACAATCTACAGGTCGAATATTAAGTGGATTATTTTTGATGCCTCTCATATATAGGTATCACGTCAATGTCACTTGTCAATTTTGTTTATTTTACAATTGAATATTAACTTATATGAATGAAAAAAAAAAAGATTTTACCCTCGAATATCGAATTTTTAAAAGTGGCTGATTTTTTTTTATCGACAGGAATAAGCTTATACTAGTCAATGGAAAAAATATCAGATTTTTCTGTAGTACCAATTAATTAAAAAAATAAAATACTTAGATTTTATTCTCGCCAAAATGAACTAGTTACTGCGCATGAATACGGTTTTTAGGGTTCCGTTTTTGCCATTTTGGCTACGGAACCCTAAAAACCGTATTCATGCGCAGTAACTAGTTTATAGTTTCGCCATGTCTGTCTGTCTGTCCGTCCGCGGCCTTGCTCAGGAACTATCAATGCTAGAGAGCTGTAATTTTGCACGGATATATATGAAAACTATCCCGACAAATTGTACAATGAAAAATAAAAAAAATTTTTTTTTGTACCTCCCATAGACGTAAAGTAGGGGTTTTTTTACTCATCCAACCCTATAGTGTGGGGTATTTTAAATTAAAACCATTAGGGGGTTACTAAAACGATTTTTCGATTCAGTGATTTGTTTGCGAAATATTCAACTTTAAAGTACAAATTGTGGGTTTTTAACTTAAGCTTTAGGGATAAATATTTTTGAGAGTTGGTAACTCTGCGCTCGGCCCGCGCGCTGTTTGTGACGACGTGCGACGGGCGCGGGCCCACGCACGACCCGTCCTGCGCCCGTCCCGCGCCCGCGTTCTGTGTGAAGGCGTCCATATACCGCCATGCAAATATGCCCGTCGCGGGCCCGCGCACGACCCGCGCCCGCTCTCTGTGTGTGTTGCACTTAAATGATTTAAAAAAAATGGAGGAGTTTGTTTTTTGTCAATAAGCTTTTTAAACTTTTCAATACCTACTTATAATACATAGTAGGTTAGGTTTTATATTATATAATTTTTCCTTTTTTATTCGAATGGCAAAAAGGAGGATTACGTTATTCACTATTAAATTCAACTATGTACAATCGAGCCATTTTATCCCTGACCTACCGTAGACCGTTCTCACAGTGTCATAATAAATTCCTTTGTCAAGCAATGCAATGTCACTATGACATTTTTCTACGAATAGGTTCCACAGTGGGTCACGATTTAGTTGGTTCGTTAGTACATAGATATACTTGCGAAAGTTGTTGGTTCATACGTACATACCATTCTACAGATATCATATAAGTAGATGATACCTATTTTAGTATCAATAAACCAGTATTTCTGAAAACAGAAATCCGAAACAAAATCAATCAGTAGTTCCTTAAGAACATGTTTTTGAAATTGAAAAACTACACAACAGGATGCAGCACAGGGTGTATTTTTATCTGCCTTCGCTTGGTCCGATTCCATTTAAAATACTTTTATTTAGTTCAAATTAGTAGTATAGTTTACTTTAGAACTGAAGTTGAATTTTGACTTGTGTTGTCGCTTAAATACTTTTATAATGCCTTTAGTTGGTATTTAGTTTAATCACTTTCAATTGCATTGTGAGGTCTGCTGAAAACTGGAGATATTTTAACATGATAGTTTTATGGTATTTCTTGACCAATGGAAACATCACGATCAACATTTTAACAGTATTATACGGCAAAGCGGTGTGTGTGATGTGACGAGTGATGACTGATGAGGAACTATTTAATATCATTGATTTTTCGCTTTCATCATCAAAAGTTTAAAACTACGTGAAGTTTAAACTGATTCTCTCTCATAATTCTACATTGTTACAATATTCATTTACCTACTAATCTATCTATCTAATACCTTTGAACGAGCATATATATTTATATATATAAAATCAGAATCTCGGGAACTGCTTCAACGATTTCGATGAAATTTGGTATGTGGGGGTTTCCGGGATGACAAATCGATCTAGCTTCGTCTTATCTCAGGGAAAACGCTTATTGTCGAGGTTTAGCCCGAGCAAAGCTCGGTCGCCCAGGAACTGGGTAATTATGCTTCTATATTTGTGATAAAACATATACTTATTTATCCACATGCATAACATTCGTCAGTAAACAATTCGCATTATTTCCTAACCAGATAATGTGCACAAAACTAACACAAAACTACCTGTGCGTAGACGCAGGGCGGACTCCCTCCTGTTTTTTTGCCGCGCAGCTGCAGTTAACGGCAGATGCGAACATAACTCGCCAACAGCTCCCTACAAGACACAAAAGCCGTTTGTTTCCAAACTGCCAACAATTTTATTGTGTTCTATTGCTATACAAACTTGTGGCAACCCCGCACGTCGTCACTTAGGTATACCGTCAAGTTTTGGGGATTTTGCGCAATACTTACAGTTCTTCACTATATGGTCTTGTCTGTCTGTGTTCCCCATAATACTTTCTCAGAAAGGACGCTAATTTTAATCAAAGATAGCGTTACATTCTATCAGATAAAGAATTTTTAGAATCAGTTCAATAGCTATGGAAGTATAGAAATTAAGTGTCACTAATTTCACGTGAACAAAATTTTACCTTATTGTACCTGTATTTGAAATAGATAATGTACCTACACTCCTGGAATGTGGACAAAGTCACAAATACATATAAGCGTTAACTCTGATTAAATATGGATCTTCCTTATACCTTTTACTACCTTAGCGTAAGCTAACACTAATAAAAACACTATTTTTCAACCATTACAAGGTTATCAACTTGTGGCAGTGGAAGCTTTAGACCTCGCGAGATTTTCTAGAGGCCTGAAATATGTTTTTTTACATTGTTGAACCCATGACTCCGCCATTTTGAATTTTATCCAAAAAAAGAATCGATAAAAAAACCATAATATATGATTATCAAACCTGTGGCCGTATTTGTCTAACGACCTGGCGCCGGCGCTCGCGTTCTCATACATCGTCTCCTTTTACCCTCCCTCATCCTGCATCGTGACAGAAATAATTGGCGAAAACAATTAATTGTGATTCCATATTGGGTATGTATAGGCATATATTCAGACAATAAGGCCTCATGCTCATAAAATTTCACGAAAATCGGTTGGGAAGTGCAATCTGTAGAGGAGAACAGACGGATGGAGATGCCAAAGCTGAACCGGAAACGCTTCTCTCGCGCTTCGCTCCGCTCCGACAATAAATAAAATTCCTAGTTAGTGTTACATGGCTGTTTAAGTTAATCTTTGAAGTTTGTATCGCGTCAAGCCTCGAACTACTTAAATGCTTTTACTTGCTTACTCTAAACAGGAGACGTGTAGCGGAAACCTCTATATTATGCCTTATAATATCTACTCGTACTGGGTAAATTTGACTGTTTCTAGTTAGTGATTACTAATAAATCTAATTTAATATCCAGCCACTATCTTTTGCTATTTCGCTACGGCCATTCGTACAAAGAATTGTGGAATCAACTTCCGTCTTCAAGATAAAAATACACATTAATGAAGAAAGAAAAAAAACTATTTATAAATAATTATTATAACTAAAGTACCTACAAATAAAAAAACTAAAAATAATACGTGTTATGAACAGAAACCCTTAGAAATGGTCCCGAAAATACTGGCAGCGTTTTCTCTTGAAATTTCTAAGCTAACTTATTACATACGCATATCGTGAATGCTTTGAAATAATGTTCATAAAGTTTAACTCAGAAAAAATATCGATTTTGAGTTACGAGCTTTTTTGAAAGTAGTGACGATAAACATGTACTCGGCAACGGACTAGCGATGTCTCTCTTGGGGTTACTGGTTTTCATATTATGGTGGCGGTGACCTCTAATCATCACGCGACCCAATTGGGTAATTGGGAATTGGGCAATTGCCCGTTTCCGTCCCTTTATCAATAAAACATGTCTAAACAGACTAAATATAATCAGCACCTAATTTAAGACTCAATACGGCAGAATATACCAAAAACCGGCCAAAAGCGTGTCGGACACGACCGAAATAGGGTTCCGTAGCTGTTACTATAAATCAAGTAAGTAATATTTTTATAAGGATTTTGTATTTTGTGGGAGGGAATCTTCCAAATTTAGATATATACTGAGTGGCAAAAAATCTGGCCTTCAAATGTATGCAAAAATAGGTTATTTTGTATGGAGAGTGGGCAATATTTTGTGCCGCTTAGTATATTTTATACCATAGGCTGCTATTTACTCTTAAACTACTAATAATTCTCAAGCAAACTTAGCCGTTATAATGTTCCTTGTAAGTTTGAAAATTTGTACGGTGAAGTTGAATACGAGTATTTTGCAAATAAGCAGATTACTGAATCGAAAAATCGTCTTCACAAACTCGCAATGATTTAAAAAGATAAAAAGACCTATCCAACGATACCCCACACTATAGGGTTAGACGAGAAAAAAAAATTCCCCCTTATGTATATGGGGAGTACCCAAAAAAAATATTTTGTATCGTTTTTTCGGCATTTTTGCTTCATATATCCGTGCAAAATTACAGCTTTCTAGCACTGATTATAGTCTCCGAGTAAAGCCGCGGACGGACAGACAGACAAACAGACATGGCGAAACTATAAGAGTTTCGTTTTTGCCATTATGGCTACGGAACCCTAAAAAGTGTTTTTATAAAAATAGGACTAGCAAAGCAATTATTAAATTAAAATTTGATCTGAGAAATAAGCTTCATAAAAAATTCTTAGTAATTTTAGGGAGGAGAGTAGGATAGAGAAAACCTTTTGAAATTCCTCCCCTACCTTAAAGGCCGGCAACGCACTTGTGACTCTTCTGGTGTTGCAGGTGTCCATGGGCGACGGTAATCGCTTACCATCAGGCGATCCGCCTGCTCGTTTGCCCCCTATACCATAAAAAAAAAAACTTTTTGGGCATTCCTGTTTGTATGATACCAGTATTGTACTATCGAACCAACTGAATCGTGACCCAACGCGGAACCTTTTCGTAGAAAAAGTCATAGTGACATCGCATTGCTTGACAAGGGACTTCATTGTGACTCTTACGTCTTACCGTGAGAACTTCTACGGTGGGACAATAATCAAATGATTCGACTGTATAAATACCTACCCTTTCTCCACTCCGACTAAGTAAACTGATCAATCGGAAACTGATCAACTATTATAGATACTTAAGATTGTTTAGAGTCAAATTAAATAAAATGAAGCCATGTTACAGGCAAAAAAAAGCCGAAAAGGCAGTGCACCAGCACTGCCTTCTCGGCGAAATATGTTTCGCCAAATTTCACTTAACGCCGAAGTTTCATTTGGCAAACCAATCGTTGGCTTAATTTTACTTAGCATTTTTGTTATTTCGCAACATTTTTATGTTGCAAAGTTTGCTTCATCATTTCATTTATGCGAGCGAGCGAGCAAGACGGTTCGGAGCAGAAGCAACTTGGATAGTTTAGGTTCAGAAGGTTAAGGCGCGAGCGAAGCGCACGATCTATATTATAATTTTTTGCTCGTATTACAGGCCACACCCGGTATAACGCAGATTGGAATCGAATTAATACTCGCTTTGTGTAACGTTTTTACTGCATGCGTTGCGTATGCGACTTGGGAAATCGGAACTCGAAAACACTTGTTCACGTTGACATTAATGGCGATCATGATCAAGTTCCTAGACCCTAGTTTTTAATATAGGTAATAGTAGAAAGCTAGAAGCTATACGTAACGTTTAGTATAGTACGTTCTATACGTCCTTACTATAGGTAGTACGACGAGAGTTGCAGGAGATTTCATTCATTCTCCTTTTGTGCCATCAGTTCTTTTTGTAGCTGTGTGTGTAATCATTCAACTCTCGTTACATCAAATTATTTATGCAAAGATTGAATAGGATAGGTTCATGATAAATGTATTTAAGTAAATCGTGTATATCTCACAGTAATTAAAATAAAGACAGGCAATTCTGTATGTTGGTGTGTGAATATAAAAAAATACAATGTCAATTTTTATTTAATACCTCCACTTGACTGACAGTCCGAAGTGCGCAGCCAATATACCTCCAACCGTCTGGGTTTTTTAACGACGGACGCACCGCGCCGCGCGTCCACAATTTTCTAACTAGGTAGTCCTTAAATAAAGAAAAAAATACTGTGACTTAAATTAATGTTTACTGATTCAAATACTTTTTACATAATAAAAGCTAATAATATAAGATTTCAGCACAAAATCAAGGTTAAACTTTATGACACTTAAAGTATCCACGGGCGGCTTGAAGCATTTGTCGGACTGTCAAGTGGCTAAGAGTGGGCGAATCGCTTGACTGTTCCCGCTTGATTGTACCGGTAGCAAAAAAACTAACTTTTAAGCCCACACGAGCAAATAGCTATTGCCATACCAAGATCTTTTGGGCGAATTTTTCAAAAACCAGGCATATGATGTTCTGGAACATCCTGACTGAAACTGCGGCCCCGGTAACATGCTAATGTCTTTTTTAACATAAGTTTCATCATCCATTCAAATGCTTTTCTTTAAGTTTTTAGCCTGAGATTTTGCTTTTTCAAGCTGGACAGGCGCTCCTTTCAGGGATTTTCTGTTTTTCCTGGTCTGTAAATTATCTATCTTTTTGGCATATATGTACCTACATATGTACATAACGCCAAAAAGATAGATTCCTGACCGAAGTTTTTAACTTTTTAGCTACATCTTGAGTAGACGCCGATGGATTTTAACGAAAAGATGCTACTATTGCCGCGTCCAATTTCAGTTTAACGTCGCCTTTTTTTGCCAACTCTTTCTGGCAGATTAGCTTTCTAGATAGTGTATTAAAGTCCCCAAACTTCTTAATAACTTATCGCACGCCGACTTTAGATGTTTTATATCTTTTTGCAAGTCGACGCATGGAAATTCCCTTTTCTGTATAATAGGACACTATTTATTCTCGGCATGTTGATTTTATCAATAATTCAATGAGATTTTACGAGTATCTTTGTTGAAATGTTATATTTTACTATACTTAAAACTTTCTATTTACTTATGAAGGCCCAACTTCAGGCGGCTACTTTTTTTTTCGTGAACAAGCCTTATACCTACATAATCTTGATTTCTTATAGTAGTATATTTTAAAACAAACAGAAAAGTGCTATGCTATTGTTATTATGATCGAATACATATATTCGTTTCAGGCACACTCAATGTGGCCGTGCCATCAAAGTCGGTTTGTTATAGGTCACGACGCAGCTATCACAGCCAGCTTTGATGAGCATGGCCTCATTCAAAACCGCCTCCTTCAGTCCGAGTAGCTGCTAACTAGAAACTGTATCACTTTTCTCGGGCCTAGCCTGTCAAAGCGGCCGTGAAATGTCTAATCGTCTTCATATCACAGCCACTTTGATGTGGTCGGTTTGCGGAGACCAGTTCGACTCAGCGAGGCCACGCGCGCGATGCCAGACCGTGGCCCATTCGTCAAAATGGTTGTGTCGTGTTGTCGTTTCATATCACAGCCATTTTTGACGAGTTGGGCTGTGGGTAGGTGCTACGGTAACTACTGTTGAAGCAGCCGGACGACTTGTTGCTCACAAAGTGGTTGTTATTATGCTTATACGTGCCATATCACAGCCAGCTTTGATGAGCGGTGAGTAGTTCACTCACCACGATTCGTCATGCAGAATGTCCCAGAACAGAGAAGAAAGAAGACAGGTGCAGTAGGCAGCCAGCAAAGTGGTTGTGACGTGGTTATGATTTAATTCTCATATCACAGCCAGCTTTGTTGACTGCTCTGTTGCCTAAAGTTCGACGGCAAAAGAAATTACTTTAGGTACTTACCTAAATACTTAATTTTTGTGCAGTTTCGTACTGATTTGTGTGTGAACTTTCCCTTTTTAAATCTAATCGTGCCATGCTCTCCTGCCTATGCTATTTTGTAGTATACCTATATTCCATTTGATTTTGGCTCGTTACTAAAATGTGATAACATAAGCATAACATGGACCAATAAATACTTATTGCCTTAGATGACTGATGCATTAACAAGTTGGCTGCCCACCATACTTCACTTGAAAGTGTTGCTCCATCGCCCTATACTTTAATGATTATGATTATGAATGAAAACGTGAAGTTCAATATTTAGTACAGGTGCACCAGAAAAGTGTGTTGAAAATACCTGTACTTGTATATGATTATTAAAATAACAGTTACATATTATGTAGCTACTGCACGTGAATTTAAATATTATGTAAATTCACAGCTAAGTCTGAGATGATACCTACTTAACGTTAGATTGATCTACACTCATGGTCTATTCTATGAAGTATACCATATATCCATTGACAAGACGGTATATTTCTGTATTTCTTCTGAACCCATCTTCTTCAGCCATCAGCAATCTTATTAATCCAGCTGGTTCTGTCCAAGTCGTTACTTCTTATACCTTCCTACTTACTCGATGCCTCGAAGGTTTGGCCTGCAACGGGTGAAACTCCCTTATTCATAAAAAGTATCTACAAAATGTAGAGTTACGTTTGCCTTGTCTATGCCCGGCAAAGGAAACATAAAGGAAAAGATCAAAGGTTCAAAGTGACAGATATAATAAAAGTTAACTATTGTCAACTTAACAAGCGACTTAGAAAAAGGAATAACAACCTCTTTACAAAAACACTAATTGGTTTGTATTAATTTTAGTTGCCAAAAGAACAGCATTATACAGGGGTTGTGTGTGTAATGCTGGGTCTACACGTTCGGAAAGCGCTGGACGCAGTTAACTCGGAAAGCGCTGGACGCAGTTAAATATGATAGAATATGTCCGATAACATATAGACTGGACCCAGCATAAAACTTTTAGGTAAGTACAGTCAAGGGCAAAATATCGACACGGCCAAAGTTGCAAAAATATGTATAGACGGCCTTAATGTTAAGTGCATAGTCGTGTATACATATTTTTGTAACTTTGGCTGTGTCGATATCTTTGTCCTTGACTGTACATGATGTCTTGATGATACGTAGGAGTCTGATGGCTGCGTGTCTATAAGTTTTTGTTTATTTTTAAACTACGTTTTTGAATTACTATGAAATTGCTTTGTTATCTTGCACTGCGAGTTTCTTAACAGTTATAATCTATATATGCCATTAATTTGTTCTTTTTTTTTAATTTACAGGTCCAGAGGAGCCAGTCATCAAAAAACTATTACCTTTAATACCCACTACGTGGTAACAATAGCCTAGTTTGTTATTTATTAATGTTCGACACAATAAACAATTATGTTTTAAGTTTAAGTTTTATTTGTTAAGTAAGTAAAAATACCTAAACCTAATAGTAGTATATGCTACTGTTACGTAATAAGGGTCCTCCTACACTACATGAGTGTGGTTTTATGAAACAAGGCAAGTATGTGTTAGTTTGTTGTACGTAACAACTAGCGTGGTGTACGTAGTTGTTGTACGTGTGTTAAATACATATATGCTACATGGTAATTAACGTCAAACCACCTATTTTTTTTAACCGATAAAAAGGACCAAAGAGGGCTGTGTAGCTAACATAGCGAACATCAGAAGGTCGCGTTGGTGTTGTCATGGACCAAGAGATGAATAAGGGCATTATAAATAGTGGCAAGCTGTAGGTACTGGACCAATCAATACTTATTATTTAAACTTCATTATTTATCTTATCACATTGTCTTGTCATTTTGAAAATTGCTAAGTACACCTACTTACGTGATCGTTGGGAAATTTGATTGCAACTGATTTTTGGGAAACTGAAGTGTGATTCACTCAATCGGAAAGTTTAGGTGCGACTGTGCGACGTCAGTGGGTGTGACAACGTGCGCAGCGAGGAGGAAGGAGCGTATTAGGTTTAACTATTATTATTAAGATTATATACCTACGTATTATACACCTACATATAACGGGTGTGGCCTGTAATATGAGGTAATAATTAAAACATAGATCATACTCGTCAAACTGAACAACATTAGATCAGCGACTTTTAAAAATAATTAGTTTTTTAATTTTTATTACACTTTTAAGTTTATTCGAAAAAGCAATGTAAAGCAAAATGCTTGATGTTGGTAGCGCGATTGGCGACGTCAGTTGTGTTGTGTTGTGTTCTGTGTCTGTGTTCTAGGATGGCATACATTGATAGCAGTATTTAATTTGAATAAAAAAGGGTAAATCTAAATACTCAATTATTTTTAAAACTCGCTGAACTAATCTTGTTCAGATTGAAGAGTACTTAATTTTTTGCTCGTTTTACAGGCCACACTCGGTTTAGGTAAATACGTCTAGAAAATTAAGCCAAAAATAAAATAATAGTACCTAATGAAACTTTTTTTTATTACTCTGCCCAATAGGTGATAGACATTATGTATAATGCCCGGGCAATTTAATAGTTATACCAAATTGCCATCTCGTACTTACTGTGATTTATCACTTGGTCCATTGAAGCGATTGATTTCAAGCGAACTTCCATTGAAGCAGATCTATCGAAGACGCAGTTTAAATTGACATACTTACCCAATATTCTTCTTCTGCTTCGCTCCTGCCATGTGTTTTGTATTAAATAAGGGGGAGGGACTTGGTTTTCTGAAAGCTTTTCTTTTGGAGTGGCCTTAAATAAATTGTTTAACTAAAAATGATATGGTTTTGGGTATCAAGCAAAAGTCGTAGGTAGCCCAAGTACCAACCTAATATTTATCTCTAAGATAAAAATCTTCATCTACCTACGGATACAGATTGCAGAAGTTCCAGGACACTACAGTAAGTAAATGAAGTAAATAAATAGGGTAAGTGGAGTTACGCTAATATTATACTAATTACTGAATAAAAATAACCCTCCTTCGGGCAGTCGGGTAAAAACAATACCGACGGTACACCCCGAGGCACGTAATCTAGCGGTGACCATTATTTTTTACGCATATCACAGGCTCGTCAATTAGCGCTTTCGCTTGCCAGCCCCACCCGCCCCGCGCGTCGCTCAGATTCCCGTAATACCTTATTTCATACTTCTGTGCATTAACGGCTATCGCTAGACTAACATGCCGTGGGCTGTAGGTATCAGTGTATATAGGTAGGTACAGTCACGTCTAAAAATATGTAAACAAAAACAAGGTTGCATAAATATGTAGTCATACATTGTATCAAAAATATTTATCTATTACTGACACCAATAAATTGTATTCATTAAACTTTTTCAGTATTATGTAATCACAAAATGCTTCAGAAAGTTGCATACTTAAATAAATTCCATTTAAATGTATCCACCTCGTAGGCAAAAATAAGTATACATGAATGGGTTCCATATACATATAACCACACCAATTTGGCAAATATTTGTATACGCCGTTTGATTCATAAATATGTAAACACGATTTGATATTTTGATTCGTTTTGAAGAATTACTGTATTGTCTCTTTCGTAACCTGCATGCGGGCAGGGACATACATACTACGAATCCATACTCCATTAAAATAATATTATATACTGGTGACCCGTTCCGGCACAACACGGTTACGGTATACATAGACACCGTGAATCACACTATTTATTTGTGAAAACCGCATCAAAATCCGTTGCGTAGTTTGAAAGATCTAAGCGTACAGACAAAAAAAGCGACTTTGTTTTATACTATGGAGTGATGAATTGAAAGTAACTCTGTCTGTTCCAGTATCACGTCGAAACCGACTGGTTTCGACTGTCAAGGGCTGAACATAGGGTACTTAGTTTTTATCTCCAAAAGCAACCCTTAAGGGGAGAAAATGGGGATGAACTGACTGGAGTGAGCTGGATGAAATTTGGTATGGATATATTTTAATTTTTTATACACCATCAAGATCACCAAATACTTGGAAACGTCCAGAGTGGTCATTAATATCGACTAAGCCAAAGCGATCAAGTTGTTCGGGTCATCCACTGAGGACAGATCACTGAAGCATCTATAATTTGCAATCTTTAATCATTGTAATTTTAATTGTAGAAGACAGCTTCTGAATGACGATGACAGAATGGCGATCTTGCACTTGACAGTATAAGTATATGTAAGTAATTGATTTTAAAATGATGTTCTTCCATGAAGCCAGTGACTTTCTTTTATAATATATAACCTATCTGAAGTTACAAATAGGTAGTGTTTTCTATCTAGTCTATAATCTTTATCTATTCACTTTAATGTGAAGTTTGGAAGTTGGACAAGTGCAAATGATGTCTCTTGTTGTCAATTCTTTATAATTCATTGTGTTTTAAAAAAAATTACAGCTATCGTAATCGATGATGCCCAATAGGTGATAGACATTATATATAGCCCGGCAATTTAATAGTTATACCAATTGCCAACTCGCTACAGTGTGCTTTATCACTTGGTCCATTAACAATTGATTTTAAAAGCGAAAATGCTTAGTGCACCTTTCTGAGAATGACCCTAAACTGAAATACTCAATATTTACAAGTCAATTCAATCTAAGGACTGTCAAGTGCGTCATTAGAATAATCGTGAGATAGACGTATGCAGTGACAAGTCCGCACTGTTTTGTGAATTGTCAAATCAGTTTAAATATACAACTTACGATTCTATGCCAGTCAGACAAGGTTTGTTGTTGCAGTCTGGATACATATTTATGAATCAAACGGCGTATACAAATATTTACCAAATTGGTGTGGTTATATGTATATGGAACCCATTCATGTATACTTATTTTTGCCTACGAGGTGGATACATTTAAATGGAATTTATTTAAGTATGCAACTTTCTGAAGCATTTTGTGATTACATAATACTGAAACAGTTTAATGAATACAATTTTGGTGTCAGTAATAGATACATATTTATGATGAAAATGTGTGGCTACATATTTTCAAATTTTTTTGGTATACATAGTGTTTAGAGGTACTGTACTTACGACGTCGACACCCATATCGCATGTCGTATAAATGTTCTCGAACGATCTGTCAAATCACTCGTTTCGCGCGCGCTGAGGCTCTAAATTAGTTGAACTCCTATAGTGTGGGGTATCGTTGGATAGGTCTTGTCCATTGAGGGGTTGCCAAGACGATTTCTTGACTCAGTGATCTGTTTGCGAAATATTCAACTTTAAAGTGCAAATTTTCATTAAGATCGATCTAAAGGTGCGGCCAAACCGCTGCTTAAAAAACGGTGACGGCACAGAATCGCAGTGACGCACCGTATGCGGTACCTATGCGCACCGTTTTTATCGCATGCTTACCACACCGCATCGCAGTGACGTACCGTAAAAGTCAGGTTTTTACCGAACAAAAGTCGTGACGTTTACGGCACGTCACTGCGTATTTTAAGCAGCGGTGTGGAAAGCATGCAAAAAAACGGTGCGCATACGATGTGTCACTGCGATTCCGTACCGTCACCGTTTTTTAAGCAGCGATGTGGCCGCTTCTTAAATGGATGGACCGTTCTTAGTCCGGGTGTCACTGAAGGACAACATTGGGCAAGGACATCACAAAAAAAAAACACAAAAATATAATCTTCATTTTAATCTGCGTAAGAGTAAAGAAAGCAAATGTTTACACATTCAAGTTTTCCGATTCCTTGGTACTTATTTAATCCTGGCTGGACAAATGGACATTCAGTATCAAATAACTTATACTTACATCAGCGGACGAGGTTTTTCCTAAACTATTGAACATGCTCCAGGATCGCAAAGCAACTGACTTAAATTGTATGGGATCCTAGAATGTGTAATTTTTAGAAAAATAGCCAATCATTTGGGTAGGTACCTACTGTTTACGTTTTCCATACTATTCATTACGGCTTGATACTATTGGTATCAGATATTCATTATTTTTGGCACTAACTTAGCTTTTTTCTCTTTGCACAATATAAATATGTACCTTAGAGCAACGCGGGCTTCCTACGGAAGGGAGTAGCCATTCGCCGCGTTCCCCTCTGTCAAAGTACAAGCCCAACTGGGCATACGAATTTTATAAAAAAAGGCGCGCTCGGATTTCAAACTCGCGCGGATTTCAAACTTTCAGTCGCGCGAGTGATCGCTGCAGTGCTAAAAATGCCGAATAGTTCAGTTTTCTGCTGTAAAAAGAGATCTGGGACATAAAGCTTGCAAGAAGATGGTGTTACATTTCACATGTAAGTAAATTGTTATCGTATTAGTGCTATTTAATTACATTTAAACAACAGTCGTACATTTTATCAGAATATTATTGTCGGATTCGTTTACCAACATCGAGTCCGCTAATCCGTACAAATTTCGGATTGGTCAAGCGATAAATCCGACTTTTCGCCGATGAAGAACTTAGTGATGTTACTGTCAATGTGTGAGTTTTGAGTCATCTGTACACGAATTATTAAAGTATTGTTGAATTATTTATGTGTCAACGTCGTCATTACAGTCAGTTGGCAGTTTTTTTGCATGTAATTGTGCGGAACTGCACTTGTGTGCACCATTTCCCCCGCAACGACCGCCAGAACAATTTTAAAGGTAATCTACCGCTAAGGCTACTCCCTTCCGGTAGGAAGCCCGCGTTGCTCTAAGACCCCTACACACTCAACCCAGTCTTTCATGAAACTTATATAATGTCGCGTAGTATTAAATGATGTTTAGTAAACCAAATAGAGTAAAATTTAATAATAGAAACCAATATCGTAATATTGTTAGACAATAACATCAAAGAAAAAAAATCTATCAATAAGATTCGTAATGTAATAATTCGGCTACCTTAAGCTTGCGAATTCTCCTCTTCACGACGATGCGCTTTCCATTAAATATCCATTATTAAATAATTAAAAAACCAAGGCATTCACTGCCTGAAATGCAATACAATCGTGCCCTATCCCAAAATCCACTTAGCATTTGTAGTGCCGTAACTCTGTGCTTAGGTCTAGAGTTAGCCAAAATTACATCTAGACAAGTTTTAGATTTTAAGGGACAATTATAGAAGCTGATTATAGAAGTGCCTAATAAACCAAAGAACTTATTGTCTAACGCGTTCGGAATGACAATCGTTTTCGTCATTTCTTTCTGTCACACGGTATAGGATAGGATGACGGTAGAAAACAGTGCATGCGATCGCGAGCGCCCGAGCGTCAGACAATACGGCCTCCGACCCAGAGTGAAGTCTAGCGTAGGTTTAGAGAGCTAACCGTTTCCGATGACACTTGCGCATTGATTTATTTATATAACACTCAATTTAAATCAAATATAAATATCGATGGGTCCTATGTATAAGGGCCAAAGTGTTTTTTTTTTCAATTTTGAGTTTTGTGCGTTATAGGTATCTATAAACTATATATATTTAGATAGTGGATTAAAAAAACACTGTTATTGAATTATTTTTCGAGTTTTCATTGACGTAAAATGGCCGAACTAGATGCAATTTTAACGTTAAAGGGCCAAACGTACGTTTGATACTTTTACGCGGTAAATCCCGGGGCGGTTTTTTTTTAATCTGTGGGCATAACTGCCATTTAGGTCTACGTCAAGCGGAACGCCACTACCCCGATACTATATCGTAATGTGATTGTATTACTTTTTTTTAATTTCTCCAAGTATCTTGGGTAATGTATTTTTTACCAAAGATTTTAAAGTTGAACGCGTAGGTATATGAGCCAAAGTACCACATAGATCTTTTTACTGTCTTTTTGAACACAAGTTTATTTCCCGGAAATTCACGTATATGGGCGTATGCACCATATTTTTTAATGAAAAAATATTTTTATAAAATTGATTTGTTGTGGTTGAAGGACAGAGTACTATTAGCTAGTGTGCCAAATTTTAGAAGTCTCGGATACACCATATCTGAGTTCTTTACAACAGTTTTTGACTTTGAAAGCCCGTCCTGTAAAGTAAGGATTTTACACTTAAGCCCTTATACGTAGGGCCCATCGATATCTATTATGTGCAAAAAGATGGATTACATTGACATAATTCTAATAGCGTATTTAATAAATACGCGACCACCGTTGGTTGAATTGGAGTACCATAATAGCACATGAAATGACATAATGAATGATATACAACACAGGGTTTAAACTCTATTATAAGGGTATGCAAACTAAATTTCAGACTATAGTCTGGTATCCATCAGAGATGTGGGAAGATAAGATGTTAATTTACCAACATCACTGTTTGGTTTTCATAGAGACACGGCGAATGGCAGCACGGCAAAAGTTTTCTCTGTTCATTGCGTGTGCTGCCAAGTAACTACCTACTTTGCGGCCAGCGTCTCGGCCGCACAATGAACAGGCCCTATACTACGAAGTGCAAAATTCGAACTCCGTATCTTGCCGTCCCGCTGACGCTTATATTATTTAATACGAGAGTGAGAGGGAGGGTACGATACGAACTTCGAATTCCGTAGTGCCCCTGGCCTACGAACACCGCGCGCACGCACAAGGCGCGTATAGTCGTGCCAGCAGGGTACAGATAAAGGTCGAGCAATATATTTATCATAAACATAAACAGCGAAAGATGAACTTTGAATGAACTCCATGGTTAGCAGTTTTACAACATTACTAGAACATAGAAGAATATGTATGAATGTTTAAAGTGAATCACTACCAACTAAAAAATAAAGGTAATGCGTAATAAATAGTGTATAGAATTGTGCTCTCACTATGCTCTCACCATTTTGAAATTATGCTTGTGTTACTTATATTATATTGTATATCAATCCAATTTATAAATAGTGTAAACAAATCGATTTTATCAAAATTCTTGTGTAAACTTCCAGGGGATCGAATCAATAACACATTTATCTATAATTCGTGTCCAGACGTCTAATCACTTTTTTTACAATTTTAATTTAAAAATGTTTTGTCAAAATCTGACGTTATTTCTTGAATGAAACACGTGTATAATCTTTAGCGTAAACTAAGACTTTTAAAAATCGATTAATGCTCGATTGAATAAGCGATTTTTATTCACTTCCTTAAAATTAAAAAATAGTTACTGGTTTGGTTTTATGATTGAATAAACAGTCTTTGGAATTAAATCAAGTATTGTAAATAATAAAATAGACAAAAATACTTTGATTATTCAATTAATAAATTAATCAGAAGAACAGACTAATTATTTTGCAATAGGTTCTAGGTTTTCACGTCACTAAATGTCAGTGGTCGGGTTAATGGAGTCTTTGTTTACACTTTTTATAAATTGGATTGAAATACAATATATCTACTTTATTATAATTTGGAACTCAAAAGTCTACCCCGCGATAATCCGTATGAAGATATTTGATGACGATTCAATAAATTACAAGCATTCGTTATAATTTAATACAGCGTTACAAATAATTGAATAATCGCCCCATTAGACAGTTTGATTCGATATAAATAATTTTGTTCATAAGCGTACATTTCCGTTTAAAATTAATTACCTTAGTGTCAATTGAAAATAATAATTACAACTTTACTACCTAACTTACACCAGTTTCGTGGTTACATAAGATCTTAGGCGTACGTCAAACCTACTTAACAGCAATGATATAATTTTTATAATTGAATTAACATCATTAAAATCTCTATCTATGTTCCTTATAGGGTTTACTCACTAATGAACCTTTACAATATGAATAACTGTCAAAATGTAAGTTAGTAATAGAAATGACTTAGCGCGTAAATTTGTTAAGATATTCTTACGGCGTCAGTGTGTTTATTTATAATATGTATTTAATTAAAAAACATACACGGCTTGATACGGCTTTAATGCCCCTTAAACAAGAAATATTATCATTTTTTTTATATATTTTCCAAATAATAATATATTATGTGCATGTTTAATATATTACTATATACGCTTCATCCAGCAATTTCGAACAATTGAGACACATTTAATAAATACGATAAGCAGCAGCAGATATATCTACACGAGCCAAGTGTTCATAAAGACATATGTATACGTTTCAATCGTCTCGAAGTTATTGACAGCTAAGTCAGCATTTTCACGTGAGCTTTCACTACGTTAAAAATATCTGAACAGTTTATTTTTTCATTAATACCTACTAACACATCTATTTTGTCATAACGGCAATAACAACTAGAAAATCAGTGGTTACTAAGCAGTCAAGCTGTTATTAATAACTACACGCACTACCGACCACAAACACGTCAAAACCTAAGATGCCACCAGTTGCTAAGCAGTTACTATTTCAATGGTAACTATATAAGCATCAACATTCTATCTAATTATCAATAGGTATAAGGATAGTATTATTATCAAATAATCATGTGTTCAATATGTGGAAATCTTCCCGAGGTAAAACTCTTTGTGAAAATTTTGTTAATTCGATGAGAGAGCATTTACAAAACGTGTCAATGTTGAAGGGAGTTACAAGCGATTTTGAACTAAGAAACCCAAAATGCCCAAAACCTCTTATAAAATAAATACGTATTTAACTCTTACCCCCTGTTTCACCATCCATTGATTAAATTTATCTGACGTATAAATGTGATGCCGTCTTTATTTGTTTTGTTCGAATAGACGGCGACGGCATCACATTTAGGTATCCGCCAATTAAAATTAATCAATGGTTGGTGAAACAGCCCCTTAATTTACTATACTACAGGGCCTATAGCATAGTATAAGCTGTACCATATTAATAGAATATGTCGTAGTTATTTTTATTTTTAAGCTATCAAAAAGTATAGGTAATACAAAGTAAGTATAGGGGTACCTAGTAGCAGAATCAAATCAAATACATAATAATATGTACGACTACACGGGTAGCAGTACCTAATCATCAAATGGCATTCCGTACAGTGTAATCTAAGCAGCACAGTAGCACTAGATTACGTAGGGCAAGTTTTAAGCGTGAGTTATGATTGGGTGACACTCTTTCCCGGCCCGGATAATACCGACATGGAAATACCGACCCTGTTTTTTGCCTACACGCCCATAGAAACTGACGTGAGCTTCTATGAGCGTGTACACGAAAATAAGGGTCGGTAGTTTCATCCCGGTATTATCCGGGCCGGGAAAGAGTGTCACCCTTATGGTTATATAATATTTCGATGGTTTTGCTATACTAATCCCAAGAAGAGATCCCTTTAGGGGATAAGTTGGCCTTTGTACATCTTATTATCCTGTGTTCTGTTATTTTCATGTGTTTTTATGTACAATAAAGAGTTTTACAATACAATACTAATTTGTCGATCATTCACAAATTTCTTAAAAAACAAGTGCTATATTATGTTGAAGAAAGTTTGAGAAAAAACGTAAAAATTAATGCGAAACCAACTTAAAAAAAAATAAGAAGCCATTAAAATAAAAATTAAACTCGAAAAAAAAACTGTTATCTCTACGGGTATGTCGATTTGATCCCGTGGTCTCTGATTTGAAAAGCAAACGAATGTTATTGAGACCAGAACGTGCCTTGACAAATGGCTCTATATTCAGCTTCATCTAGCTTTCGCTGTGTCAGGCGTTTCGACAATTCTGCTGAAAAATAAATAAGTTACAGTAAGTTGACCGAGAGGCATCTGTCAAATGATCGAAGAGAAAAACGTGAGACAGGTGATGACAAAACTGTACCTCTACTGTTTTCGATAATTGTGAAATCGCTTGCCTGAAGTTAGCATGGCTATTTTTTTATCAACATTCGCCAATAGGTATATGCTTTAAACGTATATTTTTCCATGTTGTTCAGATATAATTGATATGTTAACTGCTTAGATACCAGTGGTTTTTTGACAGCTAAGGTATCGATGACTTGTTATGTGTGTAGAAATGAATGAATATCGACTGTTTAGATATTTGTGACACGTTGAGCACCCACAAGCAAAATTGTTGACTGTCAACAACTTTTTGACAATTGACACGTTTGGGCACCTAGAGTGTATTTGAAGGGTCCACGGAAAGAACGTGTCTAGTCACTTAAGCAACTTTTTGAATTACAGCGGTTTGAAAGTTAGTCATCACGAACAAATTGACAAGATTTCATATTTATAAGCAGTTTAATACATCAGTGTTTATAAGACTATAATTTGATTCGTTCTCTGTATTCTGGTTGGAAAGAGAAAGACGCTGATGTTTTTATAATTTCGCTACGATTAGTAATTAATTTATTAAAAAAAAATGTACTTATTCTAAAAGGGCATAACTCCAAAACTACCACACAATAGATCCATTACTTTTGTTTACTCTCTATTAAAAAAAAGATCACGTAAATCTGACGTAAAAGTGTTCAAAATAATGAGAGCTCCTTTTTCTGGTGAAAAAGGCAAAGGAATCATATCTATTATACCACCACCACACCACAGGGTAGTGTTGGCAAATAAATATGGAGAAATAAATTAATATGATAAATATTTTCCCATGTTCAGGAGGCAAAACTTTCGATTCCTGTAGTAATTTAGAGGTGTTCAAAAAATGAAATCTTGTCAATTACTATAGTTGCCATTTATTTAAACACACAACACTCAAACATCACGCCTGTATTCCTAAATGGGGTAGGCAGAGCACACGAAACGTTACCGCTTCGGAGCCACTTTTATCAATTTTAGGTTTTAAGTTTGACAAAAACGGTACAATAGTGATAAGTTGCTAGCCTGTCGCCTACGGTATACCTAAACCTATATCCTCAGTCGCCTCTTACGACATCCACGGAAGAAATGGAGAGGTTATTTAAAAAAAGTAAAAAAAAATAATTATTTTCAGATATCCATATTTAATTCAATGGTAAGTCATAGTACATACTTTGCAAACTCTACATTTTGAGATTAAAATCTCAACTAAAAAAATAAGGTTACGACATGTTCTTTCCGTGGACCTTTCATATAGCGACTTTTGCTGCTGACTGTAACAACACGTCCTACAATGTCACTAAGAAGCCGATCATAGAACTTATAGAAGTTCGCGATCGATCGTTCGATCGGTTCATAGGAACCGATTAATTTCTATGATCTCTTAAAGTATAATCGGTGCTATCAGGATTTATCTAGAATGCCAGAACCAACACATACACCCTTTTTAAACGATGTCAAGATATAAATTAATCTACACGACACTGAGAATTTACTTACAGATATAGTCGAACCTATTAACACCGGAACAGTCTAGGGGCTTATAAATATCTAGAAACTCAATGTTTATAATGGCGGCTGTACTTATATTGCGATAGTATAAAACCTTTTGTTATAAATTAAATCTAGAAAGCTACCAAAAACCGTTTAAAGTATAGGGTGCAGTTGGAATATTTGTTGAGTATTTTGATACAAGTGTTTATTGATTAGGCTAAAATATTCAATAACAAGCAACAGTTGAGATTTTACGAAACTATTGTGCTGGGCTCAGAAGCTTCTGATGTCAATCTGGTACATATCTCTCTACTAGCCTTAATTCACGCGTCTTTTCTAAATTTGTTAGCCTATCTATCTAAGTTTCAAACGACCCTCACATTACCTACAGTCCTATTGAAGTTATGATTGATATTATATTTTAAATTTAATTCGAAGGCCTCATTTTAAAGCAACGAGGGAATTAGTGTTAAATTGTAGTAGTACCTTAACCATCAAAGCAAAAGAAAGATATACTGTCAGCCTTTGAATCGACCTCCTCTAATTCGCATACTATAATATACGAAACACACAAAGCTCTAGAAAGCCGTTGATATCCTGGTGGATGCTGGTGCATAAGACAGCTTATTAAGGACATATTGAGGTCTACAATGGCTATAAAGCCAGCCGTTAAAAATGTCCAGACACAGATTTTGTCGTCAATGTAAACAAGATATGTAGAACTTTGTTTCTTTTTTGTCTGTACAATGTAAAAGTGACCAATCAAATTGCACGTTCACAAATTCGCCTCCTCGGAGCTACAAAAAGGATTGACGTGAGTGTACCTAAGCGACAATATTGTTTTTGACGTGATTTTGTGACGATTAAGGTACTATCATTAACAGCATTATTCCTTAGAGGCACGCATCTATGCGGCACCGCGCTGCACGCCGAGGCTCCTAGACAAGACACATATTTCATCTTATTGTAACGGATAAGACTTGCGTGTAAAACAGAGAGATAACTTCGCTTGCGTCGAGCAGCTTCAACACTTGCTGGAATCTTGTCTAAGAGCACTGGAGCGAGCCACACTAATAACCAACCGTGACCAAACTGGACATCAATACTTAACTTGTATTCGTACTCATTTAACCAATATCAATATAGTTTTTATATCTTTACTTTTAGAATTACCGTTAATGATTTTAAATGTAGCAAAAATAGCATAGGATCTCTTCAGACACGTTTCAACAACATTTTACTTGCTAATAGAAATGGTGACACTCAGTTAGTTATTACCGCTAAGTCTGTAAATTGCTTAATACCTATTCAAAATTTCAATACGTCTTTTCAGTCCTATAAACGATAAATGTCCGAACGCCAGCACGCGTTAACGATACTACGCTTTTATTTAACAGAATATTTAATTAGGTGTCTTTAATCATTTGGGTGGTAAGCCCAGCCGGATACAATTAATAGTCAAAAGTTTCTAAAGACTATTATAAATCAAGCCCAAAAAACTCGGATTTAAAACTTAAATTTGCAACGTGTAGCAATGAACACATGAACAAGTACAATAACTAATGTTGGTACAGCCTCCCTACAGTCTGTAAGTAAACTTGAAATAATCTGGGGCTGGATTTACTATACCATATCAATAAATCTGATAATTACAAGACATAAAATTATGTTCGGGTGCATTCGGATATAAGTACGAAAATATTCGAGATGCAAAGACTGAATAGTTCAAGTGTATGTAGTTCAATATCATAAACAGTCCCCGCATTACTCGCTTTGCTTAAGTACCAGTCCGTACACAGGTAACTTAACAACATATAGGCCCGTAAAGCACCACCTGAAGTTATTTCCTAATATTGTACGATGTTATTCGATTAGGCCTCCAAACTTTAAAAACCATCATTCGCCTTCAAAAATTGAATCGAATTTCAAATATTTTGACAGAAGCATGAGATTGCAAATGGTCCTTACTCGTAAAATACAAGAACGCAAATCAACAATCGCTTCTTGCATTTAATACTACCTAATACAAAAAGTTAACATGAATTACATATATAACATACAGTTTGAGTGAAATCAATCAAATTAAAGCAATTTAGGTAAGTTCGTGACAGACTCCCACTATCACTAGTACCAGTATTGGTTCTAGAAATTACTATCTTCTTACTAGCATTGGAGCCAGTCGGAATCGGTTACAATTTACAAGCGGTAGTCTTTGTTTAACAATATGCATTAAAAAGAGACTACCGTTTGTAAATTGTAGCTTCGTGAAATGGGCCACTGATCGCTCCGTTCAGTTGTAACAATACAGTTGTTTTGCGCCTAACCTAAATGATATTTGACACACGCAATCAATTCATGTGCTGGGAGGTCGAATACTTGATCGTCCTCGGGGTCTTCTTCGACTTCGCACGGGGGCGTGGATGCGGGGGTCGCAGGGGTCGCGGGGACGCGGTCGGGGGTCGGAGACTCGTCGAGGGTGATGTTGGGGCTCGAGTCGCTTCGGCCCTGGGACCGGGGGCGCCGCGAGCCCTCCTGTCATGTTTCCTCACGGCGGATGTTCACGATGGCCGCTCGGCACATAGGACACTCTTTGAGCTGAGATGTGCAGACGGAGCAAAATCCTCTGTGGAAAGATAATGCCGAACTTCTTATCTCGAAACTGGACTGGCAGGCTACAAATGTAAAGCCAATAGGGTAGATGACACCATAAGGCAATAAGTCAGAGACGCGACCTTAAAACAACACTTTATTTTAGCCATTAAAACCAGATGAATTATCAATTGAGTAGAAAATCAGATTTTAGTTCATTTAAAACAAATAGTTAGTCGATTGAGTTGGAAAATAAGTGACGTCATAACCTAGCTATTGCTATACACAATCTACGGGAGAATCGTATTTGACAGCTAGTCAGGCTAAAAGTAGATTGATATTGTCATCATTCATAGCCAATTTTTGTTATTTCTGTTTTCAAGCAATAAGAAATAAATAAAAAGACATTTCTCATTAACAACAAACGCTTTAAAAAAAATTACTACTTTTTAGCAATACACAGATTTTTACCAATTTCGAATGTATGAAGAGTGATGTGATCCGATTACAGAAATCGGGTCCCTGGGCTAGTGCCCATTATAGTCAAGTGAGCCAATCGTAGTTAATGTTGTCATTAAGCACGGCCCCTGTCCCTGGCCAATAAAATGTACATCATTTTCTTACCTATGTCCACAGGGTTCTAGCACACAGCAAGCAGTATCATCAAAGCAAAGCGTGCACGAATCTTCCTTCACGCTCGAACACCTGAGCTGTTCCAAGTATATCCTTCGAGGTATAACCTGCGAGCAAAATAGTGGCGTTAATAATGTAAATGTTTAACAGGTAATTTGGAGTAAGTATAATGTTCTGTCTGGTAAACCCAAGTGGCTGCGGCTAATTTTATCGCTATATGCGTCCTGTTTCAACCATATCGTCATGAAAGAGATGCACTCAACGACGCACGAAGAATGGCTGTCCATGTTAACTGTTCATACTTGTATTTATACTAGTATAATAAAGGAATAAACTTCATTTCTGTGTTTGTTATTATATATGGGAAGCCCTATAATCAATGAAACAATAAAAAAATCAGTAATGGAAATTTTTTGACAACGATATTCTTTCCGAAAGCGCTGGTGGATTAAAAATACATTTTATTTGCAAAATAAAGCTTTTATTTAATTTTTTTTCAGTGACGATAATAATAAAAACAGAAAATAATTAGGTGTACAATTCATAATAGTTAACTTCCGTGTCAATGATAAATAGTTACTTAAGAAGTGAAAGAAAATCAAGTTCGAAGATTCCGTTTGTGAAGCTGATGCTACGTTTACACGCTTGCCGAGACTTGCCAAACGTCTACAAACTTCAAACCTGTACAAACGCTTGAATGCCATTTACACGCTTGCAAGTGCGTTTGCGTATTCCGGACAGGCAAGCATGGCAGACGTGGATCTTGGCGTGAGCCTGTAAGCGACACTAAACACGAGCCAAAGTGTAAACACGCCGCAACGCATGCCGCAAGCTTCCTTTGATCTGTATTCAAAAACCAACACTGGCCCGGATCGGCGGCAAGCTCTGGAAAGCTCACGCAAGCCTATCCAAACGCCCCCGTATAGGTATACGCTTGTGCTTGTCGAAGCTTGGCAAGCGTGTAAACGTAGCATAATCTATGCGTGTCAAAAATGTTAATGGAAATATTCAAATTTTAAAATCGCAACTCTATCTATACTAATCTATACTTATATTATAAAAAGAAAAGATTTGGATTTTTGGATATTTGTTAAAAATTAACTCAAAAACTACTGGACCGATTTATAAATTCTTTCACTATTAGAATGCTAAACTATTCCAAAGTGCCATAGGCTATATTTATTTCCAGAAAAAATAGGGTTCGGTACTAAAACTTCAATAATTTACATACCTAAAAGTAAAAAAAAAAACCGGCCAAGAGCGTGTCGGACACGCCCGATAGGGTTCCGTAGCCATTATGAAAAAAATCAAGTAATATTATGTGCGTTATAACACAATTAAAACACTTACTACAGTCTTAAAAACTATTAAGTACCAGAAAAAGAGCGTATCTTCACTGCA
This sequence comes from Choristoneura fumiferana, assembly GCF_025370935.1. Taxonomy (NCBI): domain Eukaryota; kingdom Metazoa; phylum Arthropoda; class Insecta; order Lepidoptera; family Tortricidae; genus Choristoneura; species Choristoneura fumiferana. Next base: position 30,307,722 of record NC_133472.1, read on the forward strand.
CTTACGTTCTTTTGTTGAGAAGCGCAGTTTTTCGACAATAACTCAAAATCCGATCATGTTGAAACCAATTTTCGTTGAAAGTATTTATTAAGCGTTACCTTTCCATATTTTTTGGACAAACGGTTTACAAGATAGAGGGGGGGGGTCCGTTTTTGCCATTTTGGCTCCGGAACCCTAAAAAGTTGCCCTAAAACATCTTTCATCGCATGCGCAGTGGAAACTATTGATGATAGAACAAAAAAATGTTAAACAATATCAATATCTACAAAAAATGTCACTGCAACTACTTTTTTACATTTTAACAGTTGACTGAAATGCCCACTAAAATCAGACTAATTGTATTAATCCTTATCCAAATATAATTTCATATACAAGACGGTTTCAATACCTGTAGATTACTTTTTGAATTATTCAAATCGGATATTCCATTTAAAATACATTACGAATTAAAAAATATAAATCTAACCAAAAAATGCATTTTTGCGCCCCGGTTTAGCGCGGGTCGGGTGTTGTTTTTGGGAATTGGAGCTGAAAAATGTGTGTGTGAAGTGCCCTCGATTAGAGACCTTGTTAGAGTTCTGTGCCCAAAGGGTAATAAAACCGGGGCCTATTACTAAGACTCCACTGTCCGTCTGTTTGTCTGTCACTAGGCTGACCGTGATAGCTAAACAGTTTTCACAGATGATGTATTTCTGTTGCCGTTATAACAACAAATACTAAAAACAGAATAAAATAAATATTTCAGGGGTGCTCGTTACGGCAATAAGTAGGTTTTTCATTCAATTTAAAAATAAATAATCAAATTAAAGTAGAATAAATATTTAAGGGGGCTCTAGTACGGCAAACGTGGTTTTTTATTGTCGATTATTGCTAATGTCTAATGTTGTATAGGTACGGAACCCTTCGTGCGGGAGTCCGACTCGCACTTGGCCGGTTTTTTTATTTTGCCCGTGCGAAGCCGGGGCGGGTCGCTAGTAAGTGTAATACATTGCTGGCTTATGCTTTTGTAGGTTCATCATTACGATATGGTATTATATACTGGGGTAATTCGACTGATAGGGATATCGTTTTCAAAGAGCAATTTGTGGACTAAAGCAAACTGATACTTGTAGACCATATTTTAAAAAACTGGGTATCTTCACATTACCATTCCTCTTCATTTACGAATCAGCTGTGTTTGTCAAAACAAACCCAAATCTATTCAGAACAGTTTCTGAGGTCTTGAATAGAAACTCTAGGTATGGCCAAAATCTCCACGGTGTATATGCCAAGACAGCGCTAATGCGGAAAAGCATATTGTGCCTAGCAAGTAAGATATATAATAAGATCCCGAGTCATATAAAAGCCTTACAAGTTCAACAATTTAAAAATGAGTTATGTAAATTATTAATTGACAATTGTTACTATTCAATTCATGATTTCTTGACATTTAAAATAGTATAATGACATTTTCATTTAATGAGTGACTTATTAAGATATAATTTAATCCTGTTTTATTAATTAAATTTTGTTATTCAATTTAATAATGATATTTTTTTTCTTGTACAGTTCTATCTGATATTTTGTTATTTTAATCTCTCTCTTATTTTAAATTATTTTTGTACGCCAATTGGCAAAACATGGTGAGACGATAATATTTTATTTTACCACTGTATATACTTATACCTATGTTTAACAAATAAAATACTTTGACTTTGACTTTGAATAGTCCATCACATCATAACTGGTGTGGTTGCTTAGCAAGCTACAGCTACTCGAATAATTTAATCCTACTTATTGTGATAACCCGGCTTAAAGGTTGAGTCGAGATCTGACCTTGAAAGCCTTCCACTGGACGCGCATGCGCTCTTATCACTATCGGCCACGTGGCTCCCACGCTCTTCCCAACATCCGCTTAACCTTCCCTTGTTGCAGTCAGCATTTGTCGCACAATATCAAAAGAAATCTTGAAAAGGCAACAGAGGCTCCCTGCGACAGGGTTCTACCGAGAGTCACGTACGAACTTGTCAAGGTATAGAGAATCGTTTCCAAAGTGTCTATATTGGCACGATCCAGTACTACTTATTTTTTACGATTGCCGATTTACCCTAATATTATATATAAAGCTAGAAACACACTGAAGCCGGAGGCGGAGCGGTGCGGCGCGGCACGGAGGCGGTGCCGGTTGTAATATTCGAGCTAGGTGAAGGTGCTCTTTCATGTTAGCTCGAATATTACGTACAACCGGTACCGCCTCCGCGCCGCGCCGCACCGCCCCGCCACCGCTCTCTGTGTTTCAAGCTTAAGTGACGAAACATGTTTACAGTTTTACGAGGAAATACGGTCAGCGAGCCGTTTGAATAATATGTAGGTATTGTTTAAAATATTACTGTTTACCCCCCTCACTCAAATATCTCAGAACGAGCATGAACGGGCCAACTGGAACCCAGATTGATCATACCTACAAAAAACTGTCAAAAACAGCATTTCGTAGTCCGTTATTTCTTCTTCCAAATTGAAATTTTTTTTTCACAAACTTGTGAGCAAAAATTTGATCAAAAATATTAAATTTTTGCTCACAAGTTTGTGAAAAAAAAATCAATTTGGAAGAAGAAATAACGGACTACGAAATGCTGTTTTTGTATTGGCTGTGTCACTATTTTTTCCTTTTGACATGCGTTAAATTAACTAGACCTGTGATAAAATAATAAAATGACAAAAAAATAAAATATAAAACTAGGTATATGGTAGATCGTATGGTAAAAAAAAATATTCCAGTGTAGTTATCACTTATCAGACGGCGTATTCTCGCAGCATTTTTCAGCTGTCACAGGGACTTCTCGATTATATAGACTTCCGATAGAGATAACCTTTGGAAATCAACTTTTCGTAAATTTTAGATAGGGTAGGGTAGATAATATTTTATCATTTCTTATAAATAAAAACACTAAACTGAACTGATTAAAATATGTGAAATTGTCAACTATTAAGTTTTCATTATTTTCTTTGCAAACCTCTATTTCACATTTTCCATTAGCGAAAACCTATCAGAAAGATATCGTTCTTTAGCGATAAGACCGCCTGTTGTTTCCCTCTACTTATAATCTTCTTTAATATGTTGTGTTCTATAATGTACCGATAAAATATGTATATCGGAAGTATATAAACGAGAAGTCCCTATGACAGCTCAAAAGTGCTAACAGAAAATTCCGGCCCCAGGTAATTATTCAGACGAGGGGTACGTTTGAACGAGATAGCAGCCGCCAGTATTTGTCCATAATACTCAAAAATATAAATATCAATTTTTCCCCTGACATCGAAACAATGCCCAGTGTGTCCCTGCGGCGCTGACGTCATTCGGCCGCGCGTCACGCGCGTGGGAGGCTCGGCATTCGCGAGCCCACTCCATCGCTCCGTCGTTTAATCCGAAACTGAACAATATTGCTGTTCAGACGGTTATAGTTATAAAACGGTTGAACTATAGGTATTGTTATGCTGTTTAAATTTAGATATTTTCGTCATATTGAAATAGTATGAATGAACTAATAACAATTACTTTGCTCAACCGCGACCTTATTATAGCTACTTATATGCAACAAACGTGTGTTCGGTGGCCGGCGAGTAAAGCGTTATTTTAACCGACTTCAAAAAAGGAGGAGGTTCTATGTTCCAATGTTTGTATTTTATTTATGTATGTTCACCGATTACTCAGTCAATTGTGGACCGATTTTCAAAATTATTTTTTTAATCGACAGGGTATTCTTCTGAGGTGGTCTCATTGTTACCAAGTCAAGATCTGATGATGGGATCCTAGGGAAATCGAGGGCAAACCTCAAATTTTATATGGCGATTTGGCATTTTTAGCATTAAGATGAGCATATACATTCAGAAAGTATCATTTGGTAACCTGGACCTGATGAAGAAGACCGTGATGACCAATGGAACTCATCAAAGCTAAGTAATGCTCTCTCGTCTATAAACGATCATGATTAATATACCTAGATAAGCGACTAAGAAGAAGCTTTAAGTTAATGATTCTTTCGAACTGATCTGATGTTGAAGCCAGAAGGTAGGCAACGGAACTCTGTTGTAAAAGCAACTAAGTCGTGTTTGGGCTTAATGGAATCGTTGTGAGATGTACTTTGGCTATGAATCACTAAAAAGTGAAAAATAAAGAAATTTTTTAACAAAAAAGTAAAACCGACTCCAAAAAAATAACAAAAATAACAAAAAATGGAACCGATTACAAAACCCTTGAAAATATTTTTCTAGGTACGTACTAGCTCGAAGTCGGTGACTCAGCATGACCCAGCAGGAGGTATTGATACCGATAGTATGTAAAAGAGGTAGACGACTATTGTCCCACTCCTGCTGGGGCACCGACTTCGTGCTAGTACGTATCTAGAAAAATATTTTCAAGGGTTTTGTAGTCGGTTCCATTTTTTGTTATTTTTTTATTGTCGGTTTAACTTTTTTGTTAAAAAAATTTAGTTTATTGATACTCGTATGCACCTCCGTAAAGTAACATATATTTATATATATATATATATATATATATATATATATATATATTATATATTTTTTATAGTTTATATTATTTATCTTCATTCAGACTAATTGGAAAAACATTTACAGAACAACTAATTGGGGATGTCTGAAAAAAATTACCCATGGTTTTTTTTTGTATAGAAAAGTCAATTATAAAAAACTAATTTCAAATTAAATTATTTCAAATAGTATAAGTAATAGGGTTTTAAGGGAAAACGTTTTTACAAGCTTTTATTCAGTTCCACCTGTCCCATTGTATGTCTGTCTGTCTGTAAACAAATCTTGCAAGTTAAATTCGACCAACTTCCAGTAGTTGGATTGACTTGAATTTTTGTATGCTTATGTAAATAGCGTGACATTACAATAATCTGGTAGTGACATCCTGGTAGTCGGGCCAGGATCGTCTCCACGGGACGGAACTCTTCAACGGTTAATAGCATCGACTTGAAATTTGGTATGCAAATGTAGTTTGGGTGACAATACAAGAATAGTCAACAAAAAGTACAGTCAGCAAAAAAAGCTTATATTAAAAATTAAACTTTTTTATCCTCGATGTTTCAAAACTTCGTTGTGAGAGGCTTGTGCGCAACAATAGGGCGTATACTCGCAAATGTCTGTCTGTATGTGGCATCATAGCTCTCAAACGGATGGACCGATTTCTATTGCGGTTTTTCTTCGTGAAAGCGAGTTTCCTTGCGATGGTTCTTAGCTATGTTTCATTTAAATCGCTTCAGCTGTTTTGAGATTATAAACTTTGAAATGAAAATGTCGGGGATTTTTCAACTATTCTAAGATGGTTATTTCTATGTCCCTTTTTTTAATCCCAAATAAATGGGTGCAAATGTTAAAAAAGTAAATGTCAATATTATTTCGAGGAAAAAGAAAGTATTTTTTTACTAAATCTAAAACCGATAGTCTTTCCGAAACGATGTAGTACAAAATGTTCGTTTGCTTGCAGAAATCTCCTTTAGCGTCCTAAGTCCGAGATCTCAAGAGGAGCAGTCTTTGGTATGCCAAGATAATTCACCTTGCTGAGCTGCCCGTGTGGCAGCTCGCCCTTTCTCCGGTAAGCTGTAAAAGCTAACAGCAACAATCCGTCGGAAAAAAAGCCCTATACAGACCTTATACTGCAGTATAAAATGCAAAATTCAAACTTTGTATCTTGCCGTCCCGCTGACGCTTATATTATTTAATACGAGAGTGAGAGGGACGGTACAATACGAACTTCGAATTTCGTAGTAGCCCCCACAGGCATCGGTGTAATGAAAAATTCTTACTTTCTTTTCATCGTCCGTTAGGTCCCCAAACTGGTTGAACGAAGAGTAAGGCCGGTCGGTGGGTGGGTATCTGAAGGGCTCGTGGCCGAAGTTGAAGCGGCACTGCTGGAATGCCATGAAACTGGCTGCAGCAAAGAATCCTTGTCTGTCAAATAGAATATATGATAAAAAGCGCTACAACTTTCGAGAACTGACACTTTATGATGAAACACACACACACAAACATCACGCCTGTATTCCTAAATGGGGTAGGCAGAGCACACCAAACGTTACCGCTTCGGAGCCACTTTCAGCAATTTTAGGTTTTAAGTTTGACAAAAACGGTACAATAGTGACAGGTAGTGGTAGGCGCTTTATGATGAAAGCTAATACCAAATACACTTGCTACTAGTTATAATCCTAACCCACTGGAGTGGTCCAAGTTTTTATGAAAAAAAAAATACATTTTTTTCCAGTTCTACACAAGTCTTATTTGGTTCGGTTTCTATGGGCACGTTTAGGTCGCTCTTATTAACAGTCGCCACGCAGTTACGATAAATTTTCGAAAAAATCAAGAGCGAGTTCTATTGCGGCTCATTTGACATTGGTTTACTAAAAATGAACGTTTACAAAATATCTGCTTTGTTCTAAAGCCCAATTTACACCGCGAGCGGAGCGGATACATAATGTAATGACTTAGTTTAACGTACAACGATCTGCTGTCTGAAAGTACTTGCACCTATTGTTAAATTTGACTGAAATATTGCAGAAAGGTGTTTAAATTGTGGAAAAAGTAAAACGAAAACATTTTTGGACCACCCTAGGACCTAGATTTTTCATATTCAGATAAGTGCAGTAGGTACAGTCGGAGTAAAAAAAGGTTCGTCACCCTAAGATCTATTTTCCTTTGCTCAGTACGAGCGCTAATCTGCTTTACCGATTGAGTAGGACATACTGCGTCAACCTGTCAACCTGCTAAACAAAATCAGGTGACCATAGCAACCCTACCATTATTTTATTGAAACTTTTACGAAGTTGTTTATTAAAATGGTTTTGTATTGATATGAAACTAGATATATGTTAGAGGTGTATACTATTTTGACCCTTGTTATCATGTCAAGTAAGAATAATTTGATATGCACTTGTCTACTTAGTACTTTGGTTTCAAAACGTACTAAGAGTCTATGACTTTGTAAAGGAATCAATTTAATAACTGACAAAAGTTTTCCTACCCCCACTGTACCTGTGTTAACCCAATGTATGCATACCTAGTTGTTTCAAAAATTTCCTTGCAGGGTGGCAATCGGTGTCCGTTCAGAGAGAATATAACTTCCTTTGTACTCCTCAAGTCTATGAGACAGCCAAGGACGTCTCCTGGTCTCCACTCAGGTATTTCCGTGACCGGTTCCGAACGGGCCTTGTACCATATGAGTTTCCTACAGCCATCGTAAGAGAGGGAGTACAGGTCGTCGCCGATACCATAGCCTTCCTGTTAAGCAAAAGACATTATAAAGTGTTGCACTCTAGGACACGTCAGCTAAGTTAATAACTTTATGGGGATCATCGAGATTCAGCTAATGCGCGTAACGTCATAGATATGTTTGTTTGTTTGTTCTATTCTATTTATTTCATTGCATCAAGAAAACGCGCATTTATATCTTCATTAGTAAATTATATTTACCTACAGATGTAATGAATCTTTGTGCTAACGTATTTTCAAAAATACAAACTGAGACATGGATGCACAGAAAAACCAGAAAAAGAGACCAGCGCTGAGAATCGAACCCAGGTCCTCAGCAATCCGTAGTGAAAATAAAGCAATCTGAGATATGTGTGCATGGGAGGAATACGTGTCTAGACTCCTGTGCAGCGGTGGTGTAGGGGTTATAGCACGTAGCACGGATTGCTGAGGACCTGGGTTCGATTCCCAGCGCTGGTCTCTTTTTCTGGTTTTTCTGTGCATCCATGCCTCAGTTTGTATTTTCGATATGGCTTCACGGGATACCCGGAAAAGTAACGAATTTGGAGTTGAAATAAACAAATACAAAAAGACTCCAAAAAGCCAATCATAACTTTCGTATTTTGTCGGAATAGTTTTTATATATCTTGCTTTCTTGACTAGCTTACTGACATATACCGGGGAGCTAATAGAGGAAGCAGGATAAATACGAACTTATCCGACAATATACGGTGGAAAAACATTATTCACTAGACCAGTACATTTGATGTTTTACTTACATGATTAAGAAAGTGACTATTTTTGGTGGCCCATCCGATTTGCATGACGCCTGGCGTGACCACCACGACTTCGTAGTACCAGCAACCCTCGTCAACCTATATATAATTATATATATAAGGAGCCATTACACTCGACGTACATATCTAATGTCCACTAATTTTTTATATTTAGATTATTTAATTTTAATATTTTAAAACCAAACATTACCTACACTTAGCGACTAGTAAATATAACCATTGATAAATACTTTTTCATCACACTTGCTCGTCAATGATGTTTTGATGCCCATGCCTGTATACTAAAAGACAATGACCTAAATTGTTCCCACGGGAGTTATGGATTTACTAATAGTTTTCCCCCCAGGGGAGTTATGACTTTAGTTTTAAAATTTGCAAACAAGTTAGTAGGTACGTCATTTCAGACTAAAGAGGTTTCAAGTCAGCCAACCACCAGCCAGCTGCACCTATGACTATCTAAATGTCTATAACTTCTTTATGACTGTTTAAATGACTTTGGTTCTCCTCGATTTTTGTTCTTTGAGGGATTAAGCTTCCTTATGAGACCTTTATGCAAGGGATTGGCCTGGCATTGCGCTGGACCGGGAGTTGTGGAGATGAAGAATAGAGGCCTTTGCCCAGCAGTGGGGCACTATTCCAGGCTAGTTAAAAAAAAAACTAAGACCCAGCAACTAAGCAACCACGTCTCAGCTCCGTACATCATCACCGGCAACACAGATTTACGATACATTTACGGTAAGGTACATTAACGGTATTATTTGGCAGACTAACGCATTCTTGTTCTTGTAACTTACCTGAAACGTGCAGCGAACACTCTCAAACGAATATGAGTCACAGCGAGCCTCGAGGCCATTGCAAGAGATCTTCAAATACTCGCTGACATCGTTCGAGTTCAGGATAACGTTGATACTGGACATGTCGACCACTTCGTACGAAAGCTTTCTACCTTCTACTATGACTGAAAAGAAAGAAAATATTCATAAACGTTTGCTACATTTTTACCAGGCTGCTTGGAGTCAAAAGGTGTTATGTTGCTATATCCAGGTCTACGAGTATGTTATATCGAAATAGCCTCGGACGATCTTGGTAATTTAGGCTAGTGTCTTAACCTGTCCTCTCCCAGAGGCACAAATTTGTGCCCAAATTCCTTTGATCCTGTTATCCTGGGAGATGACAGATTAATAGTAGATTATTGTCGTGGCATCGAAGTAGGCAATTACTGGCTGAGTATGAGTATTAATCCGTTTAACTAATACGAAGCCAGCAATTGCTATTCCAGCCGAGACTAATATAAAGCTTTTGTCAAAAATGGTGATTGAAAAAAACTAAATTAAAATAAACTTTTACTCAAAATATATTATTGCATTTAATTTTATTCCAATAAAATGTTTATGCTTGCCCGCCTTTTCTCAATAAAAAAAAAAAACTGCAGGTTTATTTTTCCACCGAAAACACCACAAGCTGTTTCAGACCGAATAAAAAAAGTCCGGAACTCTTAACAAAATAACTGATACTGGTCATTTGAGTTGGCTGTATACGATTTGGGCCAACATTTTCATGACCCTTCTAACTTTTTAAAAAGTTTGCGACTCGACAATAATGTAATTTGTATGCGACATTATTGTCGAGCTAGCGAGTCCGCAATCTTTTTAAACTTTTTAATTTTTCGCTTACCATTTACTATGCACTTCTCCTTCTGATATGTGAAGAATAATGTCAACTCATACGGACATTTTTGAGAAAAAAAAGAAGTTAGTCCCACAGTTACATTATCAAAAAAAAATGAAAACATATATTTTACTTTTGTCTATTAAATAGAAATGACGAAGCTAAACCCATTCAAAGTTCAGCCTGATGTATATAGTGTAAAGTGATGTATCTACATTTATCTAAGCCTAAGCGGTCCTAGGATGAATGTTGCACGATAATATTCACGGGTCGTTTGTCAAGCTTTAGACTTACATAAATTGTCAAGAGCCCACTTGGCACAGAAGCCGACCTGCCGCCAGACTGAGTCGTGGTCTGCAGCAAGCCTCTCAAGCACCAGCAATGGGTTCTCCTTCTCTCTCTCCAAACACTTGTTTATGGTCAGTTTGTTTTCAGTTGTATGCGCAAACTTCTCTAGGGCCAATAAAGCGAAGAGCACTATGCACGCCTCGCGACGTCTCACCTGGAATATACATAGAATAAAAATAATAGCCCAACCTATTTGAGCTAAACGGCTGTAGTTTCAATTCAACGGGACCTGTGACCGTACTCTCAAACGCCAGACCGCTTGCGATCGCATTCACCATCTCTCTCGACCCACATCATGTACCGTGTGACAGAAAGAAGTGGTGAAAACTATTGCGATTCCGAGTGCATTGCACAATAAGGTCTCCGGACAAAATGTGCACAGGTTGTTATTTACATTATTTCGAGTAGCTTCGCTCCCGTTGAAGACAAAATGGGCTAGCTTTCTATCTCGTGGGACCTCACTGATCCTTACAAAGTGGCGTGCAGCTCAGATGGGCAGCACCAGTAAGTATACGGGCAGTCACCCGCCAGCACCAGCAGCAGCGCTGCCTTGCCTCATGGCAACACTAGCGCTGCCTTGCCTCATGGCAAAACTAGCGCTGCCTACCCTCATGGCGACACTAGCGCTGCCTACCCTCATGGCAACACTAGCGCTGCCTTGTCTCATGGCAACACTGGCGCTGCCTACCCTCATGGCAACACTGGTGCTGTCAGGTGCGTGCCCCTGAAGCTACTGGCGCTGCCTACCCTCATGGCAACACTAGCGCTGCGTACTCTCATTGCAACACTAGCGCTGCCTTGTCTCATGGCAACACTAGCGCTGCCTACCCTCATGGCAACACTGGTGCTGTCAGGTGCGTGCCCCTGAAGCTACTGGCGCTGCCTACCCTCATGGCAACACTAGCGCTGCCTACCCTCATGGCAACACTAGCGCTGCCTACTCTCATGGCAACACTGGCGCTGCCTACTCTCATGGCAACACGTATAGAGAATATGATTGCCTTCTTATCACGTAAAAATATCCAGTTCTCATTCGCAGACCATTCTAAATCTACGCGGTGCTATGCTACCCCTCTTTTTGTGTCCGGGGTCGAAAAGTACATAAACTTTGGAGTAAATATTATGATTATTTTACAACGACAGTGAAGCCGTGGGATTAATTTAATTTAGCGATAATATACAGGGTGTAAACGATAATTGATCTCACTCGATTATTTCTAAACTATACAAGATATCTAAAAACTGGTTACTGATATTAATAATAGGTAACAGTAACAGAATATACTGGATCTATCCGAAAATTCAATGTTTCCAGCTTCCATACATTTAGCCACAGAACTACTCGCAATCGCAAACACATACCCCGTCTCTTCAGCTAAATCACTGTCACATACCTACCAGAAACTTTAATTGCATTGATATGCCGTCACTATCATTGTTTCAATCGTTTCTACCTATAAGCATAAAGGTAATTGACGACACTCACCAAAAACGCGATGAGATAGTCAAGAGTGTGTTGAGTAAGGACGGCGACGCTATTAGGACCGGCCAGTTTCTCTGCCAGGCATCCGAGAACCACGCATATGTTGCGTTCTACACGCACATTCAGTTCGCGGGCGGTGGCCCTTTCTGACGAGAGCCCTAACATTTGTGTCACCTGAGAAAGAGAGATGTCACCTGAGAATAAAAGGGCTGTATAATAAGCAGACTTATTTTTATTTCGGGGCCAAAATATTTACAAGTTTAGGAACAGAAAAAAGTCTGTACTAGCCTTCACCCGCGGCTTTGCATGCCTAAATCGTTATGTTTAGCAATTGATTTTATATTCCGGGATTCCGCTAAAAATCCCGTAACATTACATAAAAAACACCCGTGCCATGTCTAACTAAATCTTTTCAGAATTTTCGGAATTTTAAAATGATCCCGTGAGAAGATCGGGATAAAAAGTAAACATGTGTTATTTCAGACATCAAGCGTTTTAGCGTGAATGAGAAAAAAACACACGCGCGCACATTTAAACTTTCGCATTCATAATATTAGTAGGATTAAAATGACAGACATCTTACCTGACAGATACATGTACATCAAATTGAGAAGATACATAGTTGGACTTGGACTATTAGTAACAGAGTATGGAGAATTCCACAAAAACTTAAAACAAGACAAAAAAAATCAATTACTTTACCACTAAATACTACCAACTAATATGTACCTTTATAACGGAGTCCTTAGATGGTAGAGCACAATCGTCAAGCAGTATGGTAATAACAGATGGGCCAAAAGGATCATCGAGCGGTATAACATTGACCATAGACAAGACCACTTGAATCCAGCCCTCTTCTTTGTCTGCTATCCTGTGCAACTTAATCAAGGAGATAGGGGATTCTTCATCACTGTAACACAAGTTTTTTAGTTGTATATTCAGACTTTATTGAGTGTTTTGATATCTAATTATGATTATATTGAAGAGTGTTTACTATGTATTAGACTAGTGTGAGTTTGTAACGAAGCGCCCACGCATTTTGTTGTAAACCTAGTATTTCATAAACATTTTACTAGGCAATGGGAACTGAAGTTGAAATGTCAAAAAAAAATTAAATAGTACTGCATTATGCAAAAAAAATGTGGAAAGATTTAACTGTAATGCTGAGCTGATGATAAAATGATATAATAATATATTTAATTTTTTTTTGCATTAGAAACAAGGTAAGCAATCTTGACATGTCTTTATTGAATAACACTTGAAAAATAAGTCACAGCAAATATGTAATATTTAGCAAGGACTATGATCATTAACATGCTTTTAATAGGTACTGTTTTTTTTTAAAACGCGTTTCTATAAAAAGACTCATCAAGATTGTTTACCTTATTTCTAATGCTTAAAAAACCGGAGTATAGTTAACACAAACCATTAAACATAGGGAACATTTTTTTGTTATACTTAATACTATTTATTAAATAAGTAATTCAAACACATTCACTTTCTCAACTTAATAATAATGATTTAATGTTCACAAAAACTTTTTAAATCTGTTCCTGTGAATTTGATCAGGTGTGAACTGAACAGTTATATAAACTGCCTCTTCAAAATAACTTGCAGTGGCATTTGCAAAATCAACAAGCATGGAGATACACGACTGAAACTTTTTCTGTGTAATTGTTTGGCTCTGATTTGTATTATATTAGTAATAAATAAAAATGAATCGTAAAATGTGTTGCTAAGCGCTAAACTCGGGAATGACTGACCCAATTTCGCTTATTCTTTTTTTGTTGTGTTCGTTACTATCAGGAGAAGGTTTTTATGGAAGAAAATACAGAAAAAATACAACGGGGGCGAAGCCGCGGGCAACAGCTAGTTAGTAATAAAAATGGAGAAATTCTTATTTTCTCTTATTGTTCATAATCACGCATTTGCTAAAAATAGCCTTTGTTACAATTTTACATACAAGAAACCATATTTATCACTTATAGTTAAACCTAAGCTATTTCACAAATGTGTGGCACTTCTTTCTAATTTCGAAATTAATATCATTTGCACAATATTGATAATGTAAAACTGCAAGTGGCTGGTTTTTGTAAATGTTTAAGTAGTATTATGTGATACAGCAACAAAGAAAAAAATATACACATCATTTGGTTAGGCAAGACTTCTTTTTAATTATGCTGCTAAACTATTTCAGTTTAGGTTTAAGGCCAGTAAACATAATGAACAATTAAATCAGAGTGAAAAGAACACATAAGCATTGCAACTAATTACTGGCATGCAATATAGTGTGCTAGAATGTTTTATATGCATTGCAAATGTTAAGTAGATTAACAGATTCATTCAGATTCCTTTGTTTACAATGAGGTGGTATGATCTACATTTAGTACTGCAATACGAAGAAAAATTTACATTACTTTAAAAAAACAATTCTACAAACTATAAATAGTTAAACTATAGAAGCTTCACCAATATATCATGATTTTGCTGGGCTATATGCTGTTAAAAATCAAAGAAACCTAAAAAAATTACATGAAATGTGACAATAGCAATTATGATCGCATTGCAGCCTAAATAATCACAAATAAATAACTCACTTGTCCACAATGGAAGCAATGAGGCCTAGCATTTCTAGCACAAGCTGGTCGACAATCTTTGAAGCCACCAGTTTGCGGTGGCGTTGCCTTGCCTCCACCGCAACTGGCGAGGCGGCCACAGGCTCAGTGCTCAGGGCATACACATCCCCTTCTTCTGGTCCCTTATCCTTACACCAACACACGCCCATTACCTGAAATAGTGATGTGTTTATTATCCATCAACTTGTACATGCAACTACATTAAAAAATATACCAATATAATACTACCTTAACTTTAAAAAAAATCTATGATCACTGAGCCAAGTAGGTAGTTAGTAAAATCTTTCGTCTCACAATGAATTAACTGTTTGCAATATTGTATTTTGATAAATAAATATGGAGATCACAAAAAACAATAACTACCTAGTTTAACTCAATAACGCACAGTAAAATCATAACATAGATCAATGCAGGTCAAACATTTAATATCTTCAAACTACAGCTACTCTTTAGAATAATACCTAGTGCATCTGAATCATTAGTTCAATATATAGATGTCAAAAAGTTTTACTCACTGCAAATTAAAGTCAGGTTTCATAGCACGATACAACTGGATCTTCTGGGCACGGTTTTCGTTATTTATTTTTAACAGGCAGTTTGAAAATGTCAGAAATTGGTTGTAAACACTGAAAGATAGCATTCGCATCGGAATTCACGTATCTCTCACTGACTCCACTCAGCTCAACCAACCGAGTCAACCGATTTTATCCTGTCCAGTTGGTGTTGGTTGGTTTTGGTTGGTTGGTTGCTGCTTGACTGTCACGTCAATCAAACGTCAAAAATGCATAGACAAACTATAGAATATTTTTTTATGATTTAGACAATTTAGCCACAAAACTGTCATCCATACTATGATAAAATAATGATAATATTGGATAATATATTATAAATGCGAAAGTTTGTGTGTTTGTATGATTGTCCGTCTTTCACGTCGGAGATAGTTTATGGGCCAGAGAGTGACATAGGCTACTTTTTATCACGGAAAAATGCACATTTCCCGAGGGAACACCGCGCCGCGCGATAACCGAATTCCAAGTGGGTGAAGCCGCGGGAAAAAACTAGTTATTACAATACTTTTCGCAAATTGCTCATTTCATTTAGATCTAACTTAGATAGATAATAATTCTACTAATTATCAGGTGACATTCTTTCCCGGCCCGGATAATACCGACATGGAAATACCGACCCTGTTATTCGTGTACACGTCTTTGAATATTCAAAAGATACACGCTAGGTAGGTACACGCAAGGTACACGCCCATATTATAGAAGCTCATGTCAATTTCTATGGGCGTGTACAGTAGAGGTGGGTAAATCCGGATCTGAAGATTCAAAAGAGTCAGATCCTCAAGCGGATCCGAATCCCTTAATGACTCCTTTCAAATCTTATTGACTCCGGAGTTACTAACTCCGACTGGATCGAGCGGCTCGCCTCGCTCGTGATAGCCGTCACGCTCACTCACACTGACTCGCTCCGTCCGCCTGCTTTCGCTCTCGCTCGGCTCGGATCGGATCGGCAGGGCTACTATGAAACTCGAAGTTCGTATCGTACCGTCCCTCTCGCTCTCGTATTAAATAGTATAAGTGTCAGAGGGACCGCACGACACGAACTTCGATTTTGGAGTTTCGTAGTAGCCCTGCGGATCGGATCTTGGACTTGGATCTTATTATCTATGTTTGGTTGGTCGATTCGGTTCGGTTCGGTTCGTAGTAGCCCTGCGGATCGGATCTTGGACTTGGATCTTATTATCTAGTTTGGTTGGTCGGTTCGGCTCGGTACTCGGACTTGGACTAACGAACAAATCTTTCTCTCTCTCACGAATCTGTACTTCAGTTCAGTCAGCGGGTGGGGCACCGCAGTACCGTACCGACACCGACTGACCGAACCGAGCCGGAGCGGATCGGCCATAGATAAATTAATAATCGCTCGAAAGAACCGGAGTCAATAAAGGAGTCGGATTCAATAAGCGGATTCGGTACCGACACCGGAGCTGGATCTAGTGAGTCAGATCACTTCGCGGAGTTGAGATTACCCATGTCTAGTGTACAGTCGTACAAATTGAATCATGACCCACGGTGGAACCTTTGTGCTACTAATGTCATGTTGACCTCTCATACTTTTGTCAAGGAAATCGTAGTTAAATTAATTATTAAAAAGTTCCACTCTGGGTCATGATTCAATTTGTTTGACTGTACACGAAAAACTGAATCGGTATTTCCATGTCAGTATTATCCGAGCCGGGACAGAGATTCACGGGACAGTGGGAGGGAAAGACTGGCCAGCGAAAGCTGTCCACGCATTATTTACGAAACTTTCTGATACCTACAAAAAATCTGATACAAAGAGGATTGTCATTCTAGCCCGGCTTAGATCATTTTGATACTTCTGGTGACTTCTGCTGTAAGAAATATATTTTTTTTTTTAATTCAAGCTCCTACCATCACATTCTCAAAATGCAAATGTTATAAGATTATGTGATTATGTTAGAATTAAAATGTTAGAAGATATATTCAATGCCGATCTGTTAAAAATGGTCCAAAAATTTATGCGTCTGGACTGTACGTAAATGGGCACTGACAAAAGGTCATAAAATTGACCAAGGTACTCCTAAAGTGCATCATCAACTTTCACCATTACTACATGCATTTTGATGCAGCTTGAAGAGTACCGAGTATAATTTAATATCTGGAAAATTTACATAATATCTAAGTATCAACATCGTTTTAATCAGCGTACAGCAAGTGTATTGTTAGCCTTATTTTTTATTTATTTTTAATTTGCCGCGGTTCCTCGTGGACAGCTTCCGCTGGCCAGAGTCTATCAAAACGATTTTTTCATGTTTGACCGCTATGTGAGTCTGTGTGTCGGTATGTCTGTGTGTCTGTCTGTGGCACCGTAGCTCTTAAATGGGTGGACCGATTTGAATGCGTTTTTTTAATTTGAAACCAGGTTTTCTAGCGATGGTTCTTAGACATGTTTTATTAAAATCGGTTCCGCCGTTTCAAGATCGTCAGCTCTTTTGTTCGCTGCGGTAGGAATCTTAGACGCATAATGGGTATTTACTTTATTTTCAAACATATTTGGGACCTAAAATTTGAAACACCCATGTATGCTATATAACTATGCAAGATTATGGAATTCTCGGCCTGATGCTGCAGCCAGGATATCCCGAGCACTAGTAGGTAGAGTCTTGATAAAATCATAGCAGATATATCGTGTTTGGATTCGTTTCGATTCCTCTTTTTGCGTCGGGGCACACGGCGGCCACGACGTACAAAAAGAAAGAAAATACTTAAATTTAAAATTAAAAAATCCCCCTACACAAAAAACGCCAGCAAAAATAAAAGAAACGCCCGAAAAAAAACCCCACCAAAAGACAACTAAAAAGTTAAAAATAATTATGCACTACCTAGCTGTTGCCTATCTGCGATGAATTCGTTTATCCCTATCACGCGGGCACTATGCTGATTTCCCGCAAAATTTAAAAAAAAATAAATAAAAAAATTTAAGTTTATTTAGTATAAGTACCTAGTAATATTTTTTTTATCTAAGCGTCGTCGGTGTCGGGGGACCGCTAAGGTTAACAGGAAACTAAAGTACATTACCTATGTTGTATTCTTTAAAGTATTAACCTTAGCTTAGGCTAATTTTGCGGGAAATCAGCATAGTCCCCGCGGGATAAACGAAATCAGGTTTTCTAGCGATGGTTTTAAGACATATTTCATCGTATTACGATAGCCATAGTTATGGTTTAGCCGTTTTTAAGATACTTATTGAACTTTGAAGTGGCAAAATCGGGGTTTTTTACAAGCTTTTATTTAGTTTCACCTGTCCCGTTGTCTGTCTGTCTCTCTGTAATCAAATCTTGCAAGTTTGGTCCATCTGGTAGTGACATCCTCGTAGTCCGGCCAGGATCGTCTCCACAGGACGGAACTCTTCAACGGTTGATGGCATCAACTTGATTTTTTGTATGCAAATGTAGTTTGGGTGACAATACAAGTACAGTCAACAAAAAGTACAGTCAGCAAAAAAAGCTAGTATTAAAAATGAAATTTTTACCGAAGTTCTGAGGTTACAAACATAAAAACTAAAAACCGGCCAAGAGCGTGTCGGACACGCCCAAGATAGGGTTCCGTAGCAATTACGAAAAAAAGAAATATTATGTGTGTTATAACACAATTAAAACACTTACTACAGTATTAAAATTTATTACTAGAAAAAGAGAGAGACCTGACCTGAGAGGAGGCCTGTGCCCAGCAGTGGGACGTATATAGGCTGGGATGATGATGATGACTAGAAAAAGAGCGTATCTTCACGGCACTTACGTCCTTTTGTTGAGAAGCGCAGTTTTTCGGCAATAACTCAAAAACGGTACCTATATCCGATCATGTTTCCATATTTTTTTCCATGTTTTTTGGACAAACGGTTTACAAGATAGAGTTTCCGGAAATCTTAACTTAATCAAAAAAGTTTTTGTGAAACCTTAGTGCCACACGTAGATGCGAGTTAAAAACTTTTTTTAACAATTTCTGTTTCGTGTGTGGAGTGCCCCCTATTAATACTTATTTTTGTAATTTAACTACAAAACTAAATAGCGGCTTTGACAAGACATCTGTACTCCAAATTTCATTGATATACATCTTGTAGTTTTCGAGAAAACTGCCTGTGACATACGGACGGACGGACGGACAGACAGACAGACAGACAGACGGACTTAACGAAACTACTTATAAGGGTTCGGTTTTTGCCATTTTGGCTTCAGAACCCTAAAAACCGGCGAAGAGCGTGTCGGACACGCCCAAAATAGGGTTCCGTAGCCATAACGAAAAAATTAAGTAATATTTTTCTGAGGATTTCGTATTTTATACGGATCTTCTAAGTTTAGGTATATTTTATACCTTAGGCTACTATTTACTCATAAACTAATAATAATTCTCAAGAAAACTTTGCCGTTATAGTTTTCCTTGAAAGTTTGATATACTTACTACCATCCTGATTTTTTTCAAATTTTTTCACCCACCGGTTTAGATTTTAGAGGGGAGGGGGGACCTCGATTTTAATGAAAATTTTCACTTTGAAGTTGAATATTTCGCAAACAAATCACTGAATCGGAAAATAGTCTGTGCAAACCCGTAATGGTTTTAAAAGACCTATCCCACGATACCCCACACTATAGGGTTGGATGAGAAAAAAAATCACCCCCACAAATATATTTTTTTATAATTTTTAATTTTTTATTATTTTAAAATTAAAACGGCTAAGATTGCTTGAGAATTATTAGTAGTTTAAGAGTAAATAGCAGCCTAAGGTATAAAATATACCTAAACTGGGAAAATATTACTTGATTTTTGTAATGGCCTCTCTTGGTAACATGGTGAACCTTTTGTTGCTCTGAAGATAAGCTCTGGTTGAGTTCGAAACGCGTTAGTGTAGTGTGGTGGTGCTGATAGTTGGGTTTGTGTGATTTATGTGTTTATTAATAATATACACTATAATATTTATATATAATATTTTTTCGTTATTTATTATGTATGTATACCTATGTACACGTACACATGTATATATACTGTATAGTGAAAGAGGGGTGTTATCAGTTTGACCGCTAAGTGTGTCTGTGTGTGTGTGTGTGTCTGTCTGTGTAACTGTCTGTGGCACCGTAGCTTTTTTTATTATTTGGAAGCAGGTTTTCTAGCGATGGTTCTTAGACATCGTTTCATCAAAATCGGTTTAGCTGTTTTTGAGATATTGAACTTTTTAGTATTTCTTTACGCAGTGGTCCAAGATACTAGAAAGTGAACAATTGTTTCCACTGTTGCTATTTCATTTCCTCGCAGTCGAAGTGAAAAGAAAAATGTAAAACTCGAGCATTAAACCTATTTTCCCCTCGACGTCTCTATCCACCCTCGCTGTGCCGGCTCAGTTGGCTATATGACAGTCTTGGGTAAAATGTCTCGTTTTATGCTCTTGTTGTACAATTAACTATTTACCTTCCCAGTCGAACGAAGGCTCTAAGTTAAACAAGAAATAGGTACCTACCTACTTAATCATTTTATTGATAGACGCCTTTATATTACACCCACCCATTTCAGCAGGAGCTAAGCTAATAACAAGGGATTTAATTTTATTACTAGTTGGTAAAGTTAATTATACAATCTAGTTTACTGTCCGTAGTTAAATATGCTCTACATTTGTAGTAGGTACACACCACACATCTATCAATGTCTCCATTCATAGTTAGGTAAATAAAATTACAAACCATGTAGGTATAGGCAGTAAACTAACAGGTTCATAGGAATTTCTTTTTTTATGCATGTAATTTTGTGATCATATTTAATATTGGTTCTACAAGTGCTAAGTATGCTCCTGTTAGTATTTAGTTTAAGAACAGTCGCCGAGCTCCGTGTATCCGTAAGGGAGAATGGCGAGAGGCGGGCGTAGGCGATCGATAGAACGGGCGCGGCGCTGCTGGCGGCGATCCGGCAGCCTGATGCCGATGCCGCCGCTTTCGCCTGTCGCGTCTAGCGTGTGCTTGGCGGAAAGCGAGCGGCGAACGACCGGACCGAGCGAGCCGTGCTGAGCGCAGCGCCGTGCGCCGAGCATCGTGCCCGCCGCTGAGCGCCTCCGTCACGACGCGTCGCCTCGGCGGGACGGCAGCACCGCTCCGGCACTCCGGCGACCGCTCGCGCCGCGATTCGACGCGTGACGCGACCATGCGCGGCGATCGCGCCGCCCGCGACAACCGTCACAACAAGGATCATGATAATTTAAAATCATCACTCAAAAAAGGCAGTAAATCCAAAAAGAACAGAGTAGTTTTTGACGAGAGCGCGAATGAATTCTTCGAAGCCGACTACATTATTGTCGTTCGCGATGAGTGCGGATACTCGGATGAAGGTGAAAGCGAGGAATGCTCCGGGTGCGGTGCGTGCGAGCGGTACCAGGAGCCGGAGCAGGGGGCGCTCAGTCCGCCCGAGGGGTACAAGGACATGGGGCTGTTCAACCGGGACGGCACGCTGCGGGAGCAGGCGTGGTGGGAGACGGGTGACGTGCTGCTGGTGGGCGAGCGCTCGGGCACGGTGTTCACGCCGCAGCACCTGCAGCTGCTGCGTCGGCTGCAGCGCGAGCGGATGCTCCGGTCCACCATCTGTGCGGACTGCGACGCGCACGCCGCGCTGCACCAGCCGCTCGGTGAGTCACCTCTACCCCGGCGAAGGACAAACGCCGAACGCGTCGCGGTCAGCCCTCCTGTCTCATTCTCCGTACACCTTCCACTTAACGTTTACGAGAGCATCAAAGCCTAGCCAGAGACAATGGTGATTCATGATTATATTATAAACTAGGGAAACCTTATACCTACATACTTATCGCTGCCTCATACGCTGTTTAGAAAAATAATGTTTTAGCTTCTTGTTTTAGTCAGTTTTTCAAATTATTTAAGCATTGTATCAATCAATTAGGTATTATTTATTATTTGCCTCATTGTTTTAATAACGAGTGAACTGCCGAAGCGAATGTTTGCTGCTTTAGCCTACCCGTATCTATCTGCCCATGTGGTAGCGTCCGGTTGAGCACTTTTTTAAATTCCTGTATGTTTATCTAGCAAATGCGAATATATTTTAACGAATATAATTTTTACGAATTTATTTTAACGAAATCATATTAACATAATTTATCTTTTGTGAAACAAGTGACGTAAGTAGGGCGTTATGTTTCTAAACAAGCGGAATCTATTGTCCTCTCGGAGAGCAATCGTCGGTTTTATGTTTCTGGTTGAGTAGGCAGATACTGAATGACTCTGTTGCGATAACGATTGCCAATGATTTCAAGATTTTAGAAATTTTGCAAGAAAGGCGGCAATAAACAGTTCTATCAAGTTTAGCCAGTCACAGATTGGCATAAAGCTACTGTTACACATGCTCGATACTAGCATGCTTATAAGCATGCTTATGAGCATGCTCATGGACTGTTTACATTTGCTAGCAATACCGACTTTATTTAACTATCCCGAACCCGAAAAAGAAAAAAGATCATCTAGCTCCTATCATCGGCTTATTACCTTACTTTATATTATATACCTTATATTATAGGTAAGTACTTAATCCACAACTTATACGGCCCATCCAGCCCCCCCGCCTCTATATACGCCTATCTATGCTAGGTAATCTTCAATATTCTGCTTCCCGTTTCTCGCTTGGCGATGCTCTCTCTCTCTCTCTCTCTCTCTCTCTCTACATATCAGCGCAGTACAAAAAGGAGCAGCAGTCTTCACACAAACGGCCACATGATTATATCACCATCCCAGCCTATTTACGTCCCACTGCTGGGCACAGGCCTCCTCTCAGAACAAGAGGGCTTAGAGCCATAGTTCCCACGCGGGCCCAGTGCGGATTGGGAACTTCGCACGCACCATTGAATCGCTTCGCAGGTTTGGGCAGGTTTCCTCACGATGTTTTCCTTCACCGCAAGGCTCGTGGTAAATTTCAAATGTACATGTACATGATTATATAAGCAAGCAAAACTACTTTAAGTATACTTAGTAGGTAAGTACAACAAATTTACCACGGCTTGCAAATTTTATTAATAGGTAGGCATAAAGAATATATCGATAGACCAAAGCTTCTTCGGGTTACTCAGCTTTAGAAATACTCAATGGCACAACCAAAAATCTAAGGTGACAGGTCGTAAACAGAGCAGAGAAAACGAGGTTTGAGAATCAACAGTAGGCACCGACCACAGAAGTTCCCTATATAGGTAGGTACCAAGAATGTACCTATAAACAAACGTGACGTGGCCACAGGAAGGCAAGCTTTTAGGTGCATAGGTACATTTGCATCGTGGCTTTATAAATAAAGGAGCAAATTGCAAAGCCTTTATAATTATTGTACAAAGAGCAACATATTTTGAACTAAGTATTTCTACTACACTAGACAGGTGCGCGTGTTTATAGTGCATAGCAGTGATTGTTTAAAAAACATACAATCTTAACTTTCGTATGGCTGCGTTGATATCACATTGTTTCGTAACAAGTACCCGGAGATTAAACAACAGTCAAAATCAGACACCTCCTTTTGTATAGATAATGTAAAGCAGTTTGTGGTTTTCCATTTCGGCATTTTTAACAATAATAATTCCTACCGTCTTTTATTACGTTAAATGGCGGGGAGTGGAAGAAAATCCCAGCCAGCCAGGCAGGTTTACCTACCTGAAAATCAGTATCCATCAAATAAAAGGTTAGTAAATATTGCTTAGCAGCAATTGCAAGGCAAGCGAGCCTCATTTCATAGTAGGCAAGGCGCTATCACGATTGCTGTTTTGTCGTCACTCATTTTTAATTTAAGTATTAATATACCATGTCGCGCTGAACTGTACCGAGAAAGTATAAATTTGTATAGGACTACAAAATCACCGCTCGGGTTAATTTTGCAACTAGTTAGTCGTAAAAATATTTTTTTTAGAGCTCGCGGGCTCTACTAACACTAACACTGGATGTTCATAGAAACCTACCATTTTTTTACCCTCAGTGCACGTGCCCGTCTCGCACTTGGCTATTTTTTTGGTTATAATTAAAATACGACCTCTCATATAAAAACAATTTTGTGATTATTTAATGTAAAATATTTTTTTTATTTTTTAGGTTACTGAATAATATTAAGCAGAAGTATTAGGTAGATGACCACATGCACGCTCGTTTAGACAGGTATCGCATTTCAAAACTATACCTACATGAAAAGAACCGGTCTGACTGACTCATTAACGTGTTATGAAAACAGCTGAATAAAGTAACTTGAGATTGCTGAATTGTTTGGCCTCTGTATTGCGCTGTACTAAGAGTAGCTATGTGTCGAAAATTCGTTAAATACTTAACAGTTTATGTGTTGTTATTGTTAATTGGTGTTAATTTCAAGACACATTCACATAAAGGTCAATGCCACAATAAGAATAGGTACCTAAATAGTGTTATATTCATCTGTTTGAATATAAGTGTGAAGGTATTTTGGACTTTATTTTTTGAGAAATCACATTTTGTTTTAAACACAGCTTATAGTTTGAAGTTAAGAAATCTTCAAAGAAATATGTAGATAAAATTATAATGACCACATATGGTCAATAAACGCAACCTTTACCATCCATTCTAACTTTTCTCATTATCTAAAAAACTGTAATTAAACTGATTTCAAAGCAGGAACTTTCTGCCCCGCTCTACAATTCTCAATGAGTGAAATCAAATTAAGAAATTATCTAAACACACTCCATCAGGGTTGCAACGCGACGAACAGTGAACCTCCTCCTTTTTAATATTGTAAAAATGTGGAAATTGCAAGTCTTCACTTCGAGGCTAGTTTCTTATCCTATCACACTAATATTATAAGTTTGTAAGTCTGTTTAGTACCTTCAATCACGCATAGGCGCCGGGATTGGAGTGCAAGGGGGTGCACTTGTACCCCCCTGGCGTAAAAGAAAATACATAGAACTTAACTACGATACAGAATGAAACCTATTTATCAATGCACCTCCCTATATGCAAATACGAGATGCAATGTATTTATTTCAGACAAACAACAAACAAAAATCCACATTTAAATGATAATAATGCTAGCAATAGAACGCTTAATGGTCACAGGGAAAGTTGAGGGTAAAAGACCCAGAGGCCGGAGCCCAAGACGGTGGTCTGATCAGATCTCAGAGCAGATCAACCTACCAATCAGCGCTGCACTCCACCAGGCAGCTGATCGTAACCGATGGAGAATTGCTGTTGACAAGCTGAAACGGAGTCACGATCCTCAGCGATGATTGAGCGATTGAGAAGAAGAAATGATAATTAGCAAATCTATACTTACCTTCTGTTATTATGAAAAGGTAAAGTTTGTGAGTTTGTACAGTCACCAGCATTAATATCTGCACACAGCGGAGCGTGCAAAAATCTCTGACAAGTCCTTCCGGCCCTAGAAATAGAATCGTATCAATATTTATGCACGCTTTATGTGTCAGATATTGGTTCTGGTGACTGTACGAGGTAATCTCTGGATCTACTGAACCGATTTACTCGTAGACGAAATTGCATAGTTCCCGCGGGATAGTGATAAACGGATTCTACGCGGACGGAGTCGCGGGCTACAGCTAGTTTTTATAAAGAAAGCAAGAAAAGAAATAGCAGACTAACTATCTTCAATTCGATAATTATGTTCTTGAATGAAAAATTCTGTGGAACCTTTTATAGACATCGGAAAATGCTTTTAAAATAAGCGTCGTACGTACTCTTACTCTCACCATTTAATAAGTGGCGCTAATTGCTTTTATACTTGAAAGTACAAGGATTCTATAAATCTATTTATTCGTAGAACTCTGTATAAGAACCTGACCTAAATTGTGTAATTACAAAAGCCTTTAGTGGTTTTCAAAATTTTCGTGTTCCTTTATAATAATTTGCTTTTGCCCGCGATTTCGTCTGCGTAGATTTTTATACTTATACAATACTCCATAGGAATGAGGTAATGTCCCGCATTGCCCGTTTCGTATAGGAATGCCTTCAATTAGGTTCCATAAGCACCAAATTAGGATCTGATGATCGGATCTTAAGGAAATCGAGGGAACTCTTCAAATATTGTAGGGATTGTAGGGAACTATGGTAAATTGGATATATTTAGTAGTAACTCGTGCATTTGCTCTTGAAAATCATCATTTGGTGAAGTGGAACTGATGATGAAGACTACAGTTGTTAAGTCTAATATAATAATATAGTGCGTAGATAAAGAAGATGACTATAGGTCCACTCATGCTGGCTCGTGCTGAGGCACCAACTTCAGACTGATAGAAAATTATGTTCATGGATTTTTGTAGTCGGTTCATTTTTTTTGTTTAAATTTTTTTCTACATCGATTGATATCAAAGATTGCGTACGATGTCTTTGGGATCGCAACGCAACCCAGACTCTCGCTGGCTTGCCTTTCGATCAAAAGCGAAGCGGCCTGCCCTGCCTGGCTAGACCTGAGTTTCTCACCGCGGCCGCGCGGTCTTCCTCAGACTTGCGAAACTTTCGCGAAAGATTTGTATTTTTTTTTCGAGAAGGCATGGTAACCCGTATAATATGCGAGTCCCGAATCGTTTGACATTTACTCCGCAAACGACAGAGTTAAATGATTTTGTTTTTGGTTGATTATACGCGTGTAGATGTGGGTTGATTTTACCACTACGTAACTATGTAAACTCATTTTTAGTTTACTTGATTACTTAATGTTTACTCAGTTCCCTAAAAGATAAGCTAGTTTGAAAAATGTCTAAAAGTCGAAAAGACTTACATCTACTTCTTAAAGCACCGTATTCTTGGCATGTCTGCAATTCAAATTAACTTGATAAACAATATCTCAAAGTTAAGTAAAACGTACAACTCCCAAAATATCTAAAACTCGTTCTGAGCTGCAATGGAAAAATGTCTAAATTTTGTAATAATATAGAGATGAATAACTAAACACCGCTAATATCATAAATGCGAAAGTTTGTAAGTGTGTTTGTTGGTTTGATATTTCATCATGTCTAAACCGCTGAACTGATTTAGATGAAACTCGGTATACAGATAGTTTGAGTCCTAGGGAAAGACATAGGATACTTTTTATCGCGGAAAATGTCATAGTTCCAGCGGAATAGTGAAAACCGAATTCTACGCGGACGGAGTCGCGGGTAACGCTAGTTAATTATAAACATTGATTTCATCCAATTTTATCTTGTTACTAATTTTATAAATACGATCGGATATTTAGTACCCAGTACAAATTTTAGGTATAATGTGTTAGCCTTGGGGGAGGCCTATGTCCAGGCGGTGGACGCCTTTCGGCTGACATGATGATACTCGTAATGATGTTATTTCCTAGTAGCAAAATTTCTATTCGGATATTTTCCTATTCTTAATTTACACCAGACGTATTTTCGCAGATTTTCCTAAATGCTTTTTTTCCCAATATGCTTTTTTTACTGGAGCTTATTTTTACATCGCTTTTTTTTCTAATTCTAATCGACACAGAAACTTGGTAGACTTAGTTTATATTTGGGCCATAACTACACAAAAATAGGAGCTCGATCAATACTTAATACATCTGTGTAAATCAAGAATAGGAAAATGTGCACTGGAAATTTAGCTACTGGAAAAGACGATTTTGGGGAGATCCTAACCACTCTGTCAGCTACCTCCATACCAAATTTCGTCAAAATCATTGAGATTACTACGTTGCGGACTACCCGCAGTTTATTAAATGCACTTTAGTTACATTACCTTCCTTTTTTGGGTAGTTGCGTAACACGGTTTTCAAATTATTTACTAATAACAGAAAACTATATGAGCTAATTCTAAATGAACATAGGGTTACTTTTGAGCCCGGATGAGACGAAGATAAAATGTCGGACAATCGCTATTTAAAATTTTAAACAGACAATTTCAACACCTCTCATTTAACAAGACTACAAGATCTTCTGAACAATAAGTACTCATTCTAATTCATAGGTTGACTTGTGACCGCCAATGTTGATGCAAATAGTTAAGAAAATAGGCTATGCTGGACTAATAAGCAGAAGCTATTGGTTACAGCGAAGGTATTGCACCATAACTAAGTCAAGAGTTCGCGCGTTGCTCTCCAACTT
This sequence comes from Choristoneura fumiferana, assembly GCF_025370935.1. Taxonomy (NCBI): domain Eukaryota; kingdom Metazoa; phylum Arthropoda; class Insecta; order Lepidoptera; family Tortricidae; genus Choristoneura; species Choristoneura fumiferana. The sequence continues at coordinate 30,335,525 of NC_133472.1, forward strand.
CGTAACTTAAGTTGCCAACATTGACATGCCATCAGATCACATTGTCATAGTTGCGGCCACTTCTATTGTCAAGTCTAACTAAAGGTCCCTAATTTTTTCCTTATTTGCTTATAACTCGTATAAATGGTTCAATAAATTCTAGTTTTGGTTTTATTTATAGATGTATCATACTTTGATCTGAAAATAAATGTTCAAATTTTAAATCTAATGACATTTTTAAACAAAAGTATAAAGTAAAGAGCGAAATCGGTACGCGTTGGGAGCGATAAACTTGTCAGACTGTGTGCACTGTGGTCACTGGGCAAATATCATAAAGATATTCGTTGTTATACATTACACATTGTCTTGTGCCCTTGAGCACTAAAGTGGATGAGGAGGGGTTCACATTGGTGCAGAATAAAAGCAAGGCTCGCAAGAAACCTTGCAAGAGTCAGTGTGGCTCTGCAGAACCGGATCCAGGCTCCGGGCTGAGGGCGGCCACGCCGAATACGGTACTGTATGTGTCGCGTCTGCATCACACCGTCGCAGTCGCTGATATGGTGGAATACGTCCGTCGGAAGAGCGGATACACACTGAGGGTGTTCTAGCTCGTTTGTGGTGCGCGTGCCGCGGCTGCTGATGGGGACCATCGCGAGTGCTGCCTTCTGGCCGAAAGACGTCGTGTTCCGGCGGTTCCGGGGCACCATGCCGCAGGTGAATGGGCTCAACGGGGTCACGACGTTTTGTCACCAAATTAGTTTAAAATATTTTTAATTATAAATTTGTATGTCAGTCTGTAAGGTATTTATTGTATGGGCCAAGTTGCCTGAAATAAATGAATTTATTATTTATTTATTATTAATGATATTTACTGAGAATAGGTTTTGCAGAGTCATTCATGGTTCAACAGCTCCGACATGAGCTCGACTGCAACAAGCTCCTAGCAGGAAACGACACCCGTTTTTGTATTAAATCTATATTAATAATTTCGTCAAGGGCTACGGTTGACTGGAACGAAATGCACATCAAATTGAAGAGCGTAAAAAATTAGTCAATCCGAGTCGACAACTTGTATAAATAAATACTCGTTATTTGTTTATAATATCAAGGGCGAAACAGATGAGCGTATTTTTTTAAGTTGTGAGTCGCGTTTATCGGTCGCGTAATTTTGATTTTAGGGTGAAGATAGACAACCATAATTTTTGGAGTTGGGAGTCGCGTATTTTCGGTCGCGTAATTTTGATTTCAGGGTGAAACCAGACAAGCGTAATTTTTTGAGTTGTGAGTCGCGCTTATCGGTCGCGTAATTTTGGTTTCATACAATGTATGCGTGTGTGTGTATGTGTTTCATTTTAAGTCTCCGTGTGGCACAAACTGGTCTTTTGTATAAAGCTGAATGCAGCAGAAATTTCGCGACTGAAAATGGCTGGCTTCAGCCTATATATTGTATCGTTTCCCATGGACGATGACGACAATTATTATGAAATTCCTACGTTTTTTATTATGGTTACAATAGTCACTTTACTATTAAGCCACTATTTCGATAAGATTTCATACGAAATCATCAATTTCGTAACGTTTCTCCCTAATGTCTTTGTTAATGATTGCAAGACTATAAACGATATGTATTAAGATAAAATATTACATTTATTTATCACGTTTAGTCAGGTGTTTTTCGAAATCTGATTATTTGTTACTAGCCTTTACCCGGGGCCTAGCTCGCGTTTATCATTAGAGCCAGCGTTTACGTTAAGAGTTCCATGATTTTACAAAATTCCAGTGGATATTCCCAAACATTAAACCGTGGTCTACATTAACGTTGTAAAAATAGTGTCCGTCAAAACAAGCCATGTCTGTAAAGTTTAGAGCCTAAACCTAGAGATTAATATATTTCGGGATTGCATTCTGATCCCGTAGGAATATGAGGATAAAAAATACTACGTGTTATCTCGAGAGATCCAGTAAGTTAACATCTGAGTGAACTGCATACCAAATGTCATTAAAATCTGTCAATCCACTTTAGGGTGAAAAAGTTACAAATATGTGCACAAACGCACGCACGCACACAATATTTGCATCTATTAGTACATTACTGCAGAATCCAGTAAGTAAGCCATCCTGGACGAGTAGAAGTTTGATGGCCGAACCGCCAAGTCAATGATACGAGGTCAGGATGGCAATTACTGGTCGAAGCTTGTAGGGCTTTTCTCAAAAATGATGACGATGGTGATAATGAAATGACGGTGATTATGATGTGATGATGATGATGATTGATGATGGTTGACGGTGATGATGATGATGATTGCTAGTCATGGTGATGATGATGATGATGATGATTGTTAGTCATGGTGATGATGATGATGGTTAACGGTGATGATGATGGTCGTTGCTAGTGATGATGATGATGATGGTTGGTATTGAGGGTGTTGATGATGGTATTAATGATGATAATGATGACATGGACCCATTACAATTAGAATTCAGATGTGAGTGGAATCCAAAAAATTAGACCGTGTTAATCGTACAAAACGTTTAAATGTATGAGAGGAATATTCATCGCACCCATGACGTCTGTTCGGTAATAGCACGCACCCACGCACCGCACTAATGCGAAAAAGCGTATTCTGCTTAGCAAGCAAAATTTATAATAAAATACCTATTGCCTTGAGATTGCTGCCACTGCAGGAATTTAAGAATAAGCTCCCTAAACTTTTAATTTCTAAATGCTATTATTCAATTTCAGATTCAATAATTAGTTTTTATTAGCGTTGACATACTTGAAAACTTTTTTTATATTTTAATCATTTATTTTTTTGTGTTGGTACCTATATTATTTTATTTTAATCCTAGTTAGGGTTCCGGAGCCAAAATGGAAAAAACCGGCCAAGAGCGTGTCGGATACGACCAAAATAGGGTTTCATTACGAAAAAAAGTAATATTTTTCTAAGGATTTCGTATTTTATACGGAATCTTCCAAGTTTAGGTATATTTTATACCTTAGGCTGCTATTTATTCTTAAACTACTAATAATTCTCAAGCAAACTTAACCGTTATAGTTTTCCTTGAAAGTTTGATATACTCAGGTACTACCATTCTGATTTTTTTCAATTTTTTCCACCTACCGGCTTAGATTTTAGAGAACAATTCACTGAATAGAAAAACCGTCTTAGCAACCACCTATCCAACGATACCCCACACTATAAGGCAGGATGAGAAAAAAAAACACCCCCACTTTACTGAAAATACAAACTGAAATACAGATGCACAGAAAAAACAGAAAAATAAGACCATCACTGGGAATCGAACCCAGGTCCTCGGTAATCCGTACCGCGTGCTATACCGCTACACCACTGATGGTCAAACCCAAACCATCACCTTGACCATCAGTGGTGTAGCGGTATAGCACGCGGTACGGATTACCGAGGACCTGGGTTCGATTCCCAGTGATGGTCTTATTTTTCTGTTTTTTTCTGTGCATCTATATTTCAGTTTGTATTTTCAATTTCGGTTTTACGGGATGACCGTAAAAGTAAAAATTTGGAATTGAAATAAAAAATACAAAAAAGATTCCAAATAACCAATCTTACCCCCACTTTACGTCTATGGGAGAACACAACCCTTTTTTTTTACATTTTTTGTTCCATTTTGTCGGCATAGTTTACATACATGTTCGTGCAAAATTACAGCTTTCTGGCATTGATAGTCCCTGAGCAAAGCCGCGGACGGACAGACAGACAGACATGGCGAAATTATAAGGGTTCCGTTTTTGCCATTTTGGCTCCGGAACCCTAAAAACGGAACCCTTATAGTTTCGCCATGTCTGTCTGTCTGTCTTTCTGTCCGTCCGCGGCTTAGCTCAGGGCCTATCAATGGTAGAAAGCTTTGCACGAATATATAGGTAAACTATGCCGACAAAATGGTACAATTCAAAATTAAAAAAAATATATTTTTAGGTTCCCTCCCATAGACGTAAAGTGAGGGTGATTTTTTTTTCTCATCTAACCCTATAGTGTGGGGCAACGTTGGATAGGTCTTTTAAAACCATTAGGCGTTTGGTAAGACGATTTTTCGATTCAGTGATTTTTTTGTGAAATATTCAACTTTAAAGTGCAAATTTTCATTAAAATCGAGCGTCCCCCCCCCCTCTAAAATCTAAACCGGGGTTGGAAAAATTTGAAAAAAATCAGAATGGTAGAAAGTATATCAAACTTTCAAGTCAAGTCAGTTTGCTCGAGAATTATTAGTAGTTTAAGAGTAAATAGCAGCCTTGGGTATAAAATATACCAAAACTTGGAAGATTCCGTATAAAATACGAAATCCTTAGAAAAATATTACTTAATGTATTCGTAATTGCTACGGAACCCTATTTTGGGCGACACGCTCTTGGCCGGTTTTTTTTATTTTAATTTCATCTAATTTTTGTACGCCTCGCTATCGGCAAAACATAATGTTGCACGCCAAACTTTTCCACCACTGTAATCAGTTATACATAATAACATGTTTACAAATAAATCACTTTGACTTTGACTTTTTAACATGAAAAATATCATTTCATTTTGAATTTAAATATATGTTTAGGTTAGTTTTATTTTAATTTAATTATTATTTACTTTACTGTTATCTGTAATTAACGGTACCTAACCTGAATTCCACAAATAATAAATGATAGTTTACGAACTATTACGATTAATTTAAAATACCTATATGCATGGAGTAGCTTCAAATAAGTAGGTAATGTTGTCTACCGTTTCTGATTTTAGCGCTAACAAAAGTACAGACAAACAGACCAACCGAAAAAAAACTGAAAGCCTTTCCTTTGGGTTCTATTGCTATAATAAATACCCCTACTAAGTTTTTCTCAAATTGTTTCAATATACAAACATCATTCCGTCCAGATAGTTTTATTATGTAGAAGTATTTAATTTGCTACGAATACCACATTAAAAAAGCTAAATAGGTACTGGGCGTGTTTTCTATATCTGTGAAATTAATGTAAGTTTTCTCTCATCTCAGATCTCAATTTGCATGGAAACACGAACATCGCAAACGTTCCACTAGAGGCGCTGTTCGTGTCTCCATATAAATTGAGATTTTAACGCGAACGCGATCGAGACTTATTTTGTAACCGAAAACTTACACTGAGCGTACAGTTAACAAAAGTTGAAGTAATTAATTAAGTTGGTGCCTCAGCACGAGCTAGCAGTAGAAGACCTAGTCATTTCATTACATTACGAGCTTACATAGCTACTACCACTTGTACTATTATGTATTCTGTGCCCGTAGCGCTTGGCACCGACTTTAAAATGATCGCATTCAGAAACATATAAAGAGGTTCATTTATGTGACAGAAAATTAAACACCTTTAAGTATTAATAAATACAGGCTTTAATTAATTTTCGCTTTTTAAACGGTTTTTTTAGCACAAGAAGCGAACAAAAAGTGGCATCAAATTTGGAAGGAAAACACACAATAAAATTTCTAATCCTCTAATCATCAAATTGCACGAGCACGACTTTGTATTGTTCATATTTAAAACCACATACAAATCTATTTATACGAAGACATGCGCGAAAAATACGAAGGTTCTTGGCAGTTGACTAAGGAGGTTTCCAAGATAAGCGTAAAAAGTGGAAAGGGACCTTTCGCTCTCGCTCCCGTTGCCTGCTCGCTCCCCACTCTACAGAGCTTTTTAATTTTCTAAGACTAACTAAGGTGATGAAACAGAAATATTGGATCTTTACCAACCTGTAAAATTGCCACAGTTCTGAGTGGGCAGCACGACAATTTAGTCCCCTTAGAAATTTGAATGGTACTGAACCGAACTGACTTAGAACGAACAGCTTAAACGCACCAGTTTTATTCACTAGACACAAAACGCACAAACGATTTTTCAAATTAAACTACATTTGTGAACCAACTTCAAGATAACTTTGTTATGGCAATGTATGTAGGTAGGTAGAGGTAGAGGAAATGCAAATATGTTTCTGCGCTTAGCGCAATGAGGGGCGGCGCCGGCCGGTCCGACTCACTTTTTTAAAAAAGAGGTTGTAAACTGAATGCTACTGAAACATGCCACAAACAGTTTCAAACCTTAGATGTACCTAACTCCAGGTTTCTAACGTGGATTTCACCGCTCAGACTCGCAATCGCTAGTTTAGTTAAGTGGTACCAGTATGTGCTTTATTTATTACCTACCTGTAATATAAACGCTCTGAACCTGTACTTGTCCTACAGATACTGATGCCAAATTTGATACCGACACTTATCGAGGTCAAAGGTAGGTCCTGGTATTTGAAAATAGCGGAATTTCAAGCTCACAAATTACACGTAGATTATGATTGTTTTTTTTTTAGTCTTTTTGTATTTTTTATTTCAACTCCAAATTTGTTACTTTTACGGGTATCCCGTGAAACCATATCGAAAATACAAACAAGTATATAAGCATAAGTAGCGTAGTAGAAATAAGCAACCTGAGTAAAAATTCGTGTCTAGATTCCTGTCCAGCGGTGGTGTAGGGGTTACAGCACGCAGCACGAATTGCTGAGGACCTGGGTTCGATTCCCAGCCCTGGTCTCTTTTTCTGGTTTTTCTGTGTATCCATGTCTCAGTTTGTATTTTCGATACACATAGATTCTTGAGCGTATAGTAGGGTTATTCTCTCATTTCGTGCAAATCGCATGTCCATCTAAATTAAAACAAAACTACGTACTCTACAACAACCAAATATTTTACGTTTTAGCTGAGTATCAAAGTATATTTGCCACCTAAAACTTTTTACTTAATATGATAATTAGTAAGTAATAATATTTTTTTTATAGCCTAAATCTCATTACCATCGCCGTGCAAGGGGCGAATTTTAGTAAATTCAATTTAATAATAAAATAACCTGATGTTTCACGGAGTGCTGTTCTTCTATTATGTTTAAAGTACATATCAAGGATTAAAAATGTAAAGTTAAAAAATATATAGCGTTTGTTGTTTACGTACACTGAACACAGATAATTTTGTACAAAAAATTGTCATTACCATAAGTTCAATTTAATTTAAGAAAAATTGGAAATTTAAGAAAAACAGCTCGTGAACACTTGAAGTGTTATGCCTCGCCCCTTCCGCGCGTGTCGGAATTTGACTTCTAGTTGACCAGTAGACAGCAAATAGAACAGACGCTGGCCGATTTTGGAAAAAATAATGTTGACTGTCTGAATTTCACCTTTGGTACGCATTTTGTTTCGTTAACATTTGCGCTTTTTGGTGATAAGTATTGAAAGTGTCATAAATACTAAATACAAAAAATAAAATAATCATAAAAATAATAATCATTTAGTATTATAAATACTCTCAAGCATAGCTCTCGTGGGTTCGAACCCCGGCTCGCACCTCTGAGTTTTTTGGAATTCATGTGCGGAATTACATTTGAAATTTACCACGAGCTTTGCGGTGAATCCGCACTGGGCCCGCGTGGGAACTATGGCCCAAGCCCTCTTGTTCTGAGAGGAGGCCTGTGCCCAGCAGTGGGACGTATATAGGCTGGGATGATGATGATGATGATGATGATGATTATAAATACTAAAATGATTACCATAAGGTTTGAATACTTTCAGTTGTGACACTAAGTACGTATTGTCTTTACTAAAGAAGTAAATCGATGAATCAAACCAATAAAATATCATTACCATTCCTGTCATTACCATCATTTACCATTTATCACCAGGAAAATGGCAATGATAATAAAAAATGGTAATGTTTTTTTTTAAACAATTTACTATAATACGTTTGCTTAGTGGAGTAAATTAAGGTTGATTTAACTTTAAATGATTTTGTTTTGTTTAGTTAGGTAATTGCGTTTTTTTTAAGTGAAAAAAAAACCTTGATTTGACGTGGATTTTTATTTCTTTCTGACAGCAATTTTTCATTACCGACACATGGTAATGAAGCATTTCATTTGTCATTACTATACTTTCAAGAAATGTAAAAAAACACATTTCTGCTAATTTTAAGTAAAATCAACTGGGAACTAAATAACATATGTTCTTTTATCGCAAAACTTCTAACAAGCGCGCAAATAAAAGAAATAAATATTTTCTCGCAAATTTTTGCGTTTTGCACGAAATGAGAGAAATGTACGCACAAACACATCCAAAACACTAAAGCTTCGATTTTGCGAACCATGATTTCAGGCCACATGCAAGCGAGCCGGACTTTAAAAGGATTTAGCTTTTATTTAACTCACAACGTTTGTATATTTTAGTTTCCTTTTTGTTTATTTGTTTTTGCGTGGGTATAAAGTGGTGGCTTCATGATTTGCAAAGCATTTTCAATCGCTTCCTGGTATCCAATTGAGCTTATACTTGAAATTTAGTCCTTATACTTATTTTAATTGGTGACAATAAAATAAACGGATAGTGAAATTCTATTGGTTCAGCCAGGATCTTTTCTGCAGATTGTGAACTCTTCAACGCTTAATAACATCGAATTGAAATTTGGTACGAAAATGTAATACTAAGCTGAGATTGCCACGGAATGGGTCTGCGGGGATGGATATTGAATTATAGAGTCAGACTGAAGCGGAGCTGGTGAGATGACAGATGTTATCAAGCAAATGACAAGACTTACGTTCCAGAGTGGAATAAAAATTTTATAACAAAAAAATTAACCGACTACAGAAATCATGAAAATAATTTTCTACCAGTCTAAAGTCGGTGCCTCAGCACGAGCCAGCAGGAGTGGACCTATAGGTAGTCGCCTAACTCGCCTACGCACTACATATTGAGCTTCAATCACTTAGACAGACACAGACAGACAGACAGACTCCTTCCGTTTTTGTCATTTTGGCTCCGGAACCCTAATGAATCGTAAAATGTGTTGCTAAGCGCAAAACTCGGGAACGGCTGGACCGATTTTGCTAATTCTTTTTTTGTTGTGTTTGTTATTATCAAAAGAAGGTTTTTAGGAAAGAAAAAATACAACGGGGGGGGGGGGAAGCCGCGGGCAACAGCTAGTCAAATTATAAAAATACGGGAATGCACATAAATATATGAAAGCTGGCAGACGAATCGAGAGTCACCTTCTTTTTTTAAAAGCATTTAAATAAAAAAAAAAAAATCAGGAACACTCTCAATGCGATTTGGCCTGCCATCCCATTCACGAAATTGGTTTAGACATGCCAGTCGCCACCGTGTCGCTGAACTTGTGGAGTTAGTAGTTAGTAGTTTAAATAAATGTCACTTTGTGATTCTAACGAAACAAAATATTATACTGGCTTTTATTTATAACAAAAGATGCAGTTTATTGTTGGTAATATCACATAGATGAACGATATGAAAGATTGAAACAGCGAGAATTCTGAAGCCTTTCATTTATTTCATTTAGAAATTGCATTAGATAATCGAGCTCGGCATGCAGCCAAGGCGTTTTCAATTCAAAATAGTACTGTACTGACAAACCTACGAAAGTCAAAACAATTACTCTGCATACCTACCATAATTTCTGCAGAGAAGCCTTTTTAGGGTTCCGGAGCCAAAATGGCAAAAACGGAACCCTTATAGTTTCGCCATGTCTGTCTGCCTGTCTGTCCGTCCGCGGCTTTGCTCAGGGACTATCAATACTAGAAAGCTGTAATTTTGCACGGATATATATGTAAACTATGCCGACCAAATGGTATAAAAAAAAAATTTTTTTTTCGGGTACCTCCCATAGACGTAAAGTGGGGGTGATTTTTTTTTCTCATCCAATCTATAGCGTGGGGTATCGTTGGATAGGTCTTATAAAACCATTAGGGGTTTACACAGACGATTTTTCTATTCAGCGATTTGTTTGCGAAATATTCAACTTTAAACTGCAAATTTTCATTCAAATCGAGCGTCCCCCCTCTCTAAAATCTAAACCGGTGGGTGGAAAATTTTGAAAAAATTCAGGATGATAGTAAGTATATCAAACTTTCAAGGAAAACTATAACGGCTAAGTTTGCTTGAGATTGATATGCTAGGTTCACACACATTAGTTTAAGAGTAAATAGCAGCCTAAGGAATAAAAATATACCTAAACTTGGAAGATTCCGTACAAAATACGAAATACTTAGAAAAATATAACTTAATTTTTTCGTAATGGCTACGGAACCCTATTTCGGGCATGTCCGACGCGCTCTTGGCCGGTTTTTTGTGTAATTGGAATCACACTCGTTTTCACCACTTTGTTCTGTAGACGAGGGTAGAAAGAGATGGTGAACGGGATCGCGACAATATGGCCTCAGATCTAACTGATGTAAGTACCTATGCGCTCGGGCTCTTTTTACATGGCCCTTACGAGTAGCTGATAAATTTTTAGATAGCTTGTAAAAAAAAATTAAAACCAGGACACCGTTTCCTATTGTGGGAAAAATTTGTTGTTTTTCTCCACTTTGACCTCTTTTCATGTACTGAAGAAAAAACTCTTGGCGTAAAAATTCAACTGGGTTTGTGCAGTTTGCTTCACCCCGTCTAAATGAGTTTAGTCCCGGCGAGACGTTGTCGTGTCGCTGAACCTGAGGGGTGACAGAAGCCCAGACTCGTTTGCGGCCGCACCAAAGTCGAGCTTGTATTGAGTTGTTTTTTTTTTAATTATATCCTCAATTTTAAACCACATATTTCTTATACATAGGTTTTCGTGTAATCCTATTCCGATCTGATTTCCGAGATAATAGTTAAGAGTGTCACACACGCACGCACGCAGATACGATAATATTTTATCTGCGTATAATAACTTAATGATCTGAAACTATCACACACTACGCATATACGATAATATACGAGACGATACATTCAGTCTAAATCCTTCAAACTGAGTAGACTTGTTTTTTGGCGCGGATTGTTTATACAGAATGTTTTTGTGTTTATCTCTTCTAGATTTACTCGCGTGCAGCGGGGCTCTCACATCAACCTGTATCTACCTGCAGATAAAATACTATATCACTATATCATATTTATATCGGCAGATATTATAACACAGATCAATTTATACACGCAGATAATATCTTTGCCATCTTTCGATATATGTCGGTGCCTACAGATACTTCACGATAAAATATAAGTTATCTGCGCTGTGTGTGTTAGCTCATTGAATTGTATAGGGAGCGATATTGACAGATATGCGTTCAGATACAAATATCTTGTCGTATCTACTTAGTGTGTGACACGCTTTACTGTATATAAAAGTAGGTAGGCGTACAGCTCCACTCCAGGTTGCAGATTGTGATTGCAGCTGGGGCTGGGGTAATATTTTTGCAACGCGCGAATTAAAGCCCATTAAAGGCATCCACTTGACGTGACAATGCTGTATGGCGTACCTATTCTGCATGCATTTAATGAATATAGTGCACAAGAGAATTACATGTTCATATGAAGTCAATCCAAATAGGCACAAAATTGACACAAAGGCATCGAATCGAATACGGCAGTCAGAAGGACACCAATCACTCAGGACTTGATCACAACTTAGCTGTTTTCATAGCATTTTTATTTACTGAGTAAAACAATCTTTTTTTGAATTTCACCTGAGATCTCGAAAATGCCGAGATCTCGCAAAATTGAAATCTCGCCTCGAAAATGGATTCCCAAATGACACTCACCGATGAAATTTAATTCTTTTTATGCCACATTTTCTGCAATAACCTATTTTTAAGCGACTTGAAAAGAGAAGGTGGTTCTAAATTTGCTTGTATTTTTTGACCAATTATAGCTGCTAGCTCTCGTGATTAGTCTATTCCTCTTGGCTCTTACTATTAGATCTGTGGCTGTGTCCGTGACATTTAAATTCTAGCAGAAACTATTCCATCGAAGACAAAGCAGCTTGTGTCAGGAGTAGGTACTCGAGAGTTGGGAGGTTGTTACATAATACAGAATAGCGGAACGTGTACAGTCGGATCGAATACAGCCGCGCGGCCGGCACATTCGACCTTGAGGCATATTTAGGGTTAATCGTTCCACTTAACACTGTACTAGGGCTGTCAACTGCAGATATACAACGTTCATTTAACATTGTAGGTAGCTGTCGACTGTTAACTACAAACTCCCATAGTGGCACTTGAGGATTAACGATTTATTTTTAGGATCCCGTAGACAATAGGCTTAAAGGGCGTCTTTTCACTCTGGTGTACGGAAATTGGTGGTTTGTAACTAATTTATGAACAAATTAGTTTTAGAATTAAGATGTTTTTTTTTCATAAACAAGTGAATGTTATTTACTATTCGCGTAGACATGACTTTAAGACCAAACTTTGGCTATCGGTATAGATCCTATCTACTTGCTCAACTCTAGCGTCATGCTTAACTTTGAGTTCAAAAAATGAGTTTTAGTTAAAAAAAATGTTTATAACACAAGCTCATTTCGCTGTCTATATATGCACTATCATGCAAACTAAATTTGCGTAGGTACCAAATTTCAAGCCGATGTCGTTAACTGTGCTCAGACTATCTGAATTTCACTACCATTCACTTCGACTCTCGTGCTAGAAAGTGCTAGAACGGTTTCGTTTTATACAAGCCTTTTTCGTTTTGTACACATTACCTACACTAGCGTACCTAGTACACAGAATTTTTTTTTGGATGAACTGTCATAACAATCCGCAACAAAAACCGATATACTTACATACAGTTATGTATACAAGAAAAGATTCAGTCGAAACCAAATTGCATTTTAATTGTCGAAAATTTTACTTAGAAAATGACAAAGTTTATTAAACAACTTCCTACTTTCACATCAGATATCACTGAAAATTTGTATCACTTTTCTCATCCCTATATGTTCTCGTAATTAACAGTTAGCTGAAGCAATATCAAGTGCCTTGTTTATTTGTTTTAGTTATGTACGAATAATTCGCTACCTTTTAAATAAAATTAAAATAAGTCGACAATCAAACATTTGTGCATTTTTTTAAAGAAAATCAACGAAGTTGAGCAGGAGCTTACAAGTCAAATTTCCCCCCTTTTAATAATCGAATTTACTTGAAATTAGGTACGCATATACTATTCCGACGATAGTTAAAAAAAAAACTTGGATTTTTTTTCCAAAGCTCATTGATGATGTTCCGTTAGGAACGATTATTCGTAGCCGCCGTAGAGAACGTCAAGCCGGCCGAATGCAACAGTCGATTAAAGCCTAATACAAACCTTTCATTATACACCCGAAACTCGCGGTTTTTCACACGTCCCACCAGAGGGGCTACTACGAAACTTGAAAATGGAAGATCGTTTCGCATCGTCCCTTTCACTCGCGTATTTAAATGACTTAAGCGTCAGCGGGACGGCAACATACGAAGTTCGAGTTTTGCACTTCGTATTATGGGGCCTGTCATTTGTTTGTACAATTACTCCAACACTAACGTTCATTACGTTATTAATTAAAAAAGTAATTAATTAAGTTTTGATTTTACTTGCACTGCTTGTATGAGTCATTCGCACACCGTGGAAGCAGTGCCTGATTTAGGTACAGTTCTAACCTCCCTAGGCTAACTATGAATAATTCCTCACTGATGTAATGACCTTCCTGTTTCTTACTCAATCGACCTATCCCATTTCGCGTCAGCCGCCCCCTTGATCTAGCCTTATTAGCCTGTGTTTAAATTAGGCCCCGCGTGGAAGTCCAATTTACCTACCTCAGTTCCAGTGGTCGGATCGACTTGAATTTTAGTACTTACAGTGTTTACATGACAATGTATGTACATACAATCAATCGATCAAAATTTTTTCACAAAAACTTATTTTGCTGATACGAAAGTGTTTCGGAACTGAACTTAGGCATTTACTCGCACGTTTTTGGCTATCACTGAATCATGTCGCTTATTCATACACCAACTCTACACAATGTAGGTATGTAAGATTAAGTAACATACTAATTATCGGGCTGTTCGTGGAATTTAAGCGCCATATTATGATATTACTAATACAATGTAATAAGTATTACTAATAAATACGTTAAGTCTGAAGTATGATTCTCTAGTTCTCTATAGCTTAAGCTGAATTCTAGAAGTGAAACATTTCTAGAAATATTGATTATTACAAATTGGGGTAGGCTCGCCTCTATACAACATCTGTTTATCAATGTGATCTGTTAATGTAGGTAACGTGAATGTGTTTTAAGTACAACAAAACCAAACAGTTCCATATAGGTAGTAGTTTCATATTTTCTATGAACCAACAATAGTAATAAGGTGTTGGTAACTTACAAAATAAAAACAATAATAAAAAGCTACGTGAGCACAATCATTAATTTAATTTAAAACACCGGACGACGTAATAGCTTAGAATGTAATATTAAGTGAAATATCTAACAGCGTTTATCCAGTTTTCATGAAGGTAGCTTTAAATAATTTAGATTCCTGATATTTTTTTAGGTCGGATAATGTTTATCAGGTCGGAGGTATATGCAACATAACATACAGAACCCAGTCTCGTTAGCTGCGTCGCCCGTACAAACGTAATTTGGCAGTCAGTTTCACTATAATCTTCCTACAGTGTAGATTCTACACATACATACAAGCTAGAGCGCTGCCGTTTAACTCATACGTGTCATTCTATACCCTTTCAAACACGCGGCACGCCTGTTGTTTAGACAGGGATGCAACTCTTCAAGTGCTACGGCTACCAAGCCATATAAAGGTTTTACTGAATCACTGATATAAAATGAAAAGAAAGAAGACATTTATTCACATTCACAAAGACACACAACTACAACAAAATTTAAAAATAAGAATAAACAACAAAAATAAAAACGATAAAAAATTATGTAGAATAAAAAATGTCTGAACTCTGAACCCTGTAGTTCGCCGACCCGGGGCATCGTGCCTAGCATGCTAGCGGCGTTCCCTCGCTGCACGCGCACGGCTATGCTAAGCTCAGCCTCTGGGAGAAAAAAGACCCGGCCCTGGAGTCGCCAGAGACGCCAACTACATAGCTTATCCGACACCTCGCGAACAAATTTTTTGGTGTCGGATGACCACCCACGGTCCTAAAGTTTTTAACGCAAGTGCCGCAAATATGTAATCATTAGTCTTATAAACGCGTATTTGCGGCACTTGTCTGGGCGTTGTCGGCGGCAAACCCTGGCTTATTGGCAGAACCTCTGACGTAGGACGGAGCCCGAGTATCTGAGCAAGTAACGTCCCACACCAAAGGTTTGCCCAAGCTCCAAGGCACCAATGTACAACCATCGGGCCCTTTCCGTCCGTATAGTAATAGTGCATGACCAGCACTCAGTTGACAATGTAAGCCGTGTCGTCCCAAAGCATCAACTGTATTACCACACCGGCAGCAAGTGTGAGGTTCACAAGCTTTTAATTCAAGCCGCAAACATACGGCAATCCTCAGTGAGCCAGGGTCCAGAAGTGTGCCAAGGTTTTGGAAAGGAATTGCACGCAGCCAATGACCAGATTCAGGCTCAGATACAGTCAGCAGTCTAGTTCGTTCGACAGAGTCCTGGCAGTTTTGTAAGAGCCTGTTGGATAACTAAAGCTTTGACACAAACACTACTCCAGGCAGCTTGGCTACCTTTTACTACTGGGGTCATCTCACTAGGATTATCAGCACTCCAAGCTGCCTCCGCATCCATCAGGCGCGACACCGTAACATCAATGTGGGTTGGTAACGTTTAAAATGCCACCGATGAGGGTGATAGTGCTGTAGACAGATGACAAAAAAGCTGGGAGAGCCAAGTCACTTGTGGTACGGATGCCATATTTATATATAAATAATATACTTTATTGATAGTGTTGCTTGGGTCCAATAAGATGGCGAAGGGGAGATATTTCAAAAGTTTCAAACAGTTTCTTTCAAAATGTTATCATTGGCATTATCTCAGTGATTGGAATTTAAAAACAAGGCAGCAGCGCAGAAGCTATAAGGAATTATTTGAGGTGTCCCGATCTCGTTAACAGCCAACCTTTCCAACAAAGCCATTGTATTCTGTTGTGCCCTCAACCACATAATACTCCGTTTAAAATGAACGGAACTATAAAATCAAATAGTGCATTGAAATAATGACTTTATAGTCTAGAGCAGTAAGTGCATTTAAAAAAAAACACGTTCGCATATAAGTAGTACTTTTCCATATGAGGCTGCTCTTCTACGACGCACTAAATTTTGAAAAACATAATCTGCCAACAAACCTTTATTTAAAATGAACTATCTGTTTTCAATAATGAAGTCGTTATTTCAATGAGCTATTTTATCGAATATTTCATTTCATTTTAAACTGAAGATTATGCACTTGAGGACATAATAGAATACAATGGCTTTGTTGGAAAGGTTGGCTGTTAACGAGATCGGGACACCTCAAATAATTCCTACTATACATTAATTTAGGTCAAAATAGGCATAGGCGTAGAACTTATATTACATAGCATTAGAACAATAAGTCAGAAGAAATTTAAAAATCTCAATTTTAGAATTGAGTGTAGGTAGAACAGCATCTTCGAAGATTGGAGCGCCCAGAATGGTGGGTTTTTATACGATCAAAATACATACATACATACATCAAAATTCATAACGTACGATAATAATAACTTCTTTTATCATACTTAAATTTAAAAATCTAAGATCTAAATTCATGACGTTTGTAATCTATACTGCTCACTATGTATGTATACGTTCAAAATTCATATCAAAATACATATTATTATTTATTCGTTTTTTTCCATGTAGCGATTTTTCATGAAGCATTTATGTTTTATACAAGTAATGTTCGCGTTTATTTTTTCGTTTATTTGACAGCGGGGCTCCTATTTCTGGGCGGTCTGCCCTTTGGGCATCTGAAGATACCTAACGAACCTAACCTACCTATATTAATAATGTGGAGGTAATGATTTGTTTGAATAATGTTTTCGAGTAAATATATAACAAACATTATTTATTTAGGCATCTGACATTCTAGACGTATGTGTATCAAGTTTATGACAAATAATATTATTAATTTTGTACTTCGATGTTATATTTATTCGACCAGTCGTGTTGTATGTATTTTGAACGTTATACATTGATTACGAACATTATTCATTTAGGCTTTCGACGTTCTAGACGTATGTGTATCAAGTTTATGACATTTGATTTTAGATGTTATGCGACGTAACCCACACCGAGTATCAAATAGTCGATCAAAACTTAATAAATAAAAACTTACTAAAATTTATAATTAGATATTATGTCGCATATTGGTGCGGAACCCCACACGGCGCGTGGCCCTACATGCCAGTTTTTTTTTTGCAATATATCTGTCAATACCTTCGCATGAGAGGATCGCACCTTGATAATTTCTGCGACCGAATATTCTTATCTTAAATTACGCGAAACTAAAATTGCTTTCTTAAAAACAGCTAGGTATATTTATGTTTGTTTACTTATCTATATTTGTAATTTCAGCATGGCTGTATGTGTAGGTTTTATTGAATGCTTTTTTGCTTTATGGGCAATGCTTGTTGTGAAGAATTCACCGATTTTTTTGTTATAAAAACGCTTTGTTTTCACTGGCCGGTTTGTAATCTGTCTGCCAAAGTGACCGGTGAGATGAATGGAAGTTGGCGCGTGTAATCGCCGCTTCGCACGGTCGCATCGATTTTCGTCAATTCAGTCAACCCCCGCCTCGCCGCCGGAGACAAATGAATACGAGCTATCTCGCCATATAGGTATGTGGCGTTTACATCGTTACCATGGTGTCGAAAGCTCAAGCGTTACAAATTATCGCTTTATTATTAGTAGCTCATTGGCCTTTATCTTCATTAGAACTTACAAATTATGCTTTAACCGAACGTAAAGGCGACTTGCTGGAAAACCATCTGGATTTTGTTTTAAGATTAGTATAGTAGTGTCAATTTGGAATTGTAAAGCTGTTATCAGAATTAACACCTCAATTTAAATTAACTTTTTCCAGCAAGAAGTCGAAAGTCAAGTCAAGTCAAGTGGTCTAAAAGAACGGCCAAAAGTATTAAATTAACGCAGCTCCGAATGTTTTATACTTATACGCAGTGTTCAAAGTATTATTTAACTTTTCCGACACATGAAAACTTTTAACCGTGAAGAAATTTTACGTTACGTTTTTATTATTTATTTAAGTATTTTGCTAAGTTCTGTTATCGAGATTATCGTACATACGAGTATCGGCTGTATTTTTCGTTGAGTCAAGTTTGCAAGATCAGTTTAAGCCTTAGACTGATCTTGCAAACTCAACTCAGATTTATTAGACTCTAAGGGGCTGTATCACCACCCATTGATTAACTTTATTTGACGGATGAATGTGATGCCGTCTCCGTCTATTCGAACAAAATAAACAGAGACGGCATCACTCACAATTAACTAGATCAATGGATGGTGAAACGGGTGGTAAGGACGCAAAAGTGACGTGAACTAATAATAGATCAATCTGTGCAAGCTAATAACTCATGGACGCTATACGCTAGGGGTCGACGTATATGAAAAACGTCGCCTCGGCTACGACCGGGGCACAACCAGGGCGTAGCTCGAAGCTCGTAGAGGCTTCGCTTTCTAGTAAATCTGAGTGAACTTTACTTCATTTTAATTAATATTATAAATGCGAAAGGTTATGAGTATGTGTGAGCATGGGAGGCGGAAGGGGGGTGCACTTGCATCCCCTTAGCGTAAAAAAATAGAACTAGACTAAAATACAGAATGAAATCTATAAATGCACCTCGCTATATGCAGATGTAAGATGCAATGTACCCTTCTGAAAATAATCCTGCCGGCGCCCATGTGTGTGTGTGTATATATGTATGTTTACTATTCCACACTAAAACGGCTGGACGGATTTGGTAAATTGATAGAACGTCTGGAATAACACAAGCTACTTTTTATCCCCATATTCCCACGGGAACCGAATAAAATTTCGAAATCTACAGGTTAGAGACGAAAAATTTGGAAAAGGTGTTCGATATGCAAACATTAAAAGAAACCACGACGTAATTTTTGGAAATTCCCAAGTGTTTTTATTAGAATACCGGAATTTCATTTAAACAGCTGGATCCAACAGTTAATGCGTGCGAAGCCTTGGGTAAAGTCTACTAAATACCTAGTAGCTAAGCATAAAATAATTATATGCACTTGCCATACTTAGCTGTGCTCATGTACGTACCTATAGTACATGCATACATTAAGCATATACTTACAAGGTTTTATGTTAATTATTATTAAGTACTTATATTAAGCATACGTACATTAATTTAAAAAGATCTAATCATACATATATACGTATGTATCTCTCTCTAGATGTACCTAGGTATGCTTGCTTAGATTTCTTAAATAACGCAATGGAATTTAATGCGGCTTTAACATTTATATATATGTAGTACATAATTAGAAACGCACCCCAGCATCCCTCTTTTTTGCAAAGTTCCACCCGTGTGTTGCCGAGGCGGGTCGCTGATCAAATGAATAAACATGTACTAGACACTAGACATTCAAAATAATTATGTAGAGAACAAACTTTCGTAGGTTAAAAAGAAGAACGATCCCCTACTACTTACGATTTCTGTACGTCAAGGAAATGAGGGCTATCGTTTTTTGTCTCACTAGATGGCGCACTGTTGCGTGAGGTTTTTAAGTATGGCTTTCAAAATCTGTTTTTACGGGCGTGAAAACAAAGTTTAGATTAAAATCATATTTAATACACCTTAAAACCGTAGCATAAAAATATCGAGCATGCCACAGTGTTGCAAAGTCCCCGTTTTGTTCGGAAAAAAGGGAGGACAAAGGTTTTCGAAAGACAAAACTGTCTCAAAACACAGACATTCATTGCCTCGGAACGCATATTTGCCATAAATAATTTCAGATATTGCAAAATATTCACAAAATTATTCTAATTATAAATAAACCCGCGTAGCTCACCCAAAAACTATGAGATTTGACATTTCGGAGACCTCACGCTACACTAGCGCCTATAGCGGCGAATTCATTCGCGATAGCCCTCATTGAATCGCCTGCCAAGGTGGTCCATAATTGATATCACGTTGATTTTTTGACGTAAAGGACGTGACGTACACGATTCAATTTCATCGACCGTACCACCGCGCTATTGATGTTTGTGATCCTCGCTGCACTTATCTATTTATGCAATGCGATTTGTCTAAATCTGCATTTCATATTCTTGCCTTAGGCCAAAAGACCTACCTATTTTAGGTCCCAATGTCACTAGTAAGCTTCTAATTGATCAAGTATTGTGATCAAATATCGGTACCGTACAACTTATAATGATGCAGTTTTTTTAATGAAACGAAACCACATTTTAACCTTCTTACTAATAATAGGAGATTATATGCAAAGAAGCTACCGATTTACGTGCAATACTGACTTTTGATCTTTTAAATAGTACTTACTAGTGTCATAGAAACATTAACTTTCTGTGACCTGAATATCCCTTAATCCCAATTTAGGACTACAAGAAAAATAGTGCAAGTTGCACTTCCTCGCATCGCTCGACTGGTGGCCTCACGATATCACGCTCGTTCGCTTTAGGTCCTTGCAATGTACACTAAGCAACTTTCACAATTTTTCTTGAATGTCTAAAAGTAGCAAAAATTAAACACGGCGAATATGTACATATCGCGCACCAGCTATTTTCATCCCAACTATTAAAACTAAGCAGTCGCAGGTAACATTTAAAACTTCCACTCAATTCCGCAAACCTTGTGTTTTAACTTTTAATATTCTTCAATCCAAGTCTTCGATATCGCACGAAATTAATTAATACTTCTTTTTACTCCCTCGTGATGTAACCTTCTATTCCCTTCGTAGAAATGGAATACGAGTACGAAGAAGAGGAGGCGAGTGACGCCGACAAGGAGTTGCGGCCGGTGGTCCGGCGCACCGCCAAACACATCGCCGCCGGGGAGGAGCGGCCCAGGATCAACTCCAGCCAGCAGACCACGCCAACTGAAGGTCAGTCAAAATAACCTTATTATTCATTCTTCGTTTTCTCTTCTCTTGATCTGAAGTACGTCAATTTAGCCTCATGTCTTACTCCCGGTAAAGCGCATCATTTAATCTCTAGGGAGTAAAAGTTTTTATTTTTGTAGTGGCTTACGCAATATCAATACGAATGTAGCCAAAAACATCTGCAATACACTAAGATTATATCTAAGGCAATACACCATTAAATAAAGCATTTCACGTGTCTTCCGCAAAGACGGCAGCGACACTCGACGCGACGCCGTTTGTGGTGTGGATTTAACATGTTTATTAGTTTATTTTTAATTAAGTACTTACTTTTCATGATCATTTTACTTAATTGTGTATGAAGTAAATAGTTGGAAATAAATTCAAAACTAAAATTGCTTAATCTGGCTAGCCACCTCTGGTGTGTAATACGCAACATTTAGTCTCTCAATACAAAATTCTACTACTACCCCTTTATTATTTAAAGGTGTCATACCTTTTACATATATACAATTTGACCACCAGAAGTGGATCAAATTTGACCTGATATAAGCATTTTATGAAATTTTTAACCGACTTCAAAAAAAAGGAGGAGGTTATCAATTCGGTTGTATTTTTTTTATGCTTGTTACCTCAGAACTCCGTCATTTATGAACCGATTTGAATTTTTTTTTGAGTTCGTCTAGGAATGCTTTCAATTAGGTCCCATAAGCAGTAAATTAGGATCTGATGATCGGATCTTAAGGAAATCGAGGAAACTCTTCAAATATTGTAGGGACACCTATGGTAATTTGGATATATTTAGCAGTAACTCGTGCATTTGCTCTTGCAAATCATAATTTGGTGAAGTGGAACTGATGATGAAGACCAGATTTGACCAACGGAACTACTACTATCAATAACAAGTATTTCACGGGTTATATTTAAATTATCATGATTAATATACTTACCTAGATAAGCAACTAAGAAGAATCTTTAAGTTAATGATTCTTTCGAACTGATCTGATGCTGAAGCCAGAAGGTAGGCAACGGAACTCTGTTATAAAACAACGTAACTAAGTCGTGTTTGGGCTTAATGGAATCGTTGTGAGATGTTCTTTGGCTACGAATCACTAAAAAGTGAGAAATAAAGAAATTTTTTAACAAAAAGTAAAACCGACTCCAAAAAAATAAAAAAATAACAAAAAATGGAACCGACTACAAAACCCTTGAAAATATTTTTCTAGGTAAGTAGGTACGTACTAGCTCGAAGTTGGTGACTCAGCACGACCCAGCAGGAGGGATTGAAACCCATAGTATGTAGGTGAGGTAGATGACTATTGTGAATTGTCCCTCTCCTGCTGGCTCGTGCTGAGTCACCGACTTCGAGCTAGTACGTACCTACTTACCTAGAAAAATATTTTCAAGGGTTTTGTAGTCGGTTCCTTTTTTTGTTAATTTTTATTTTTTTGGAGTCGGTTTTACTTTTTTGTTAAAAAAATTCTAATAGCGTATTTTCAAGAATCAAAAAACTCGTCTAGCACCTTTAAAGATTTAAACTGCTCAGATTGAACACTTTCTTTTCATAAATAAGATGAAATCCACAAAAATCTTTAAAGCTATTATTCCAAAAGCAAAGACTTATCGAGTTAACGACTATAACGTGGTTTCAAGTGGTTTCTAGATATCAGCACTAAGTAACGTGTTTAACTTGTTTAACTTAGTTTTTCATAGTTTAAGTTAGTTTGTCATCATACCTCTGAATTGTTATTTAATAAATACCACACAATATACACAAAAATAACAAATAGAAATAAATAGAACTGAAACTAACTTACTCTAATAATATATACTTACTCTAAAAATATATTGGCAAATATCACCCAAGTCAACCCAAGTCGCTGCTATTGGGCAGGGTGCACATAAGGCTGGCTGCGTTTTATAAACCAAATAAATTCTTCATTCTGTTTCAGTAAGTATGAAAACTATTATAGACATAAAAATGCTCGATTCTACCTCAGCATGTCATACAACTTTGTATCATAAATATATCGTAAATACAAACAAAAAAAAAAACAAAATTTGGAGTTGAAATAAAAAATACAAAAAGACTCCAAAAACCAATCTTAATCATAAATATAGTCGGGCAATACTTGGATATATTTATGGACCTATTATTATTTCGTATTGTGCTTACCTACCGTGAAATGCGCACCCCGCCTTCTTCAACCCAGTAAAGTACGGCAGCGACCCGTAACTTTAAATAGAATAGGTCGACACAGATCCCTGCCTAACGAAAATGATCTCAACCTGCTCTAGTTCGGAATATTGACATAAATTGCAAAATTAGATAAACGACTTGCATACAGTTCGTAACTTCAGTTTCCAACTATTACTTAGTAACGTTACCGCTACAGCTACAACTGAATCAAATTAATTCCATGCGCATTGCAGTGCTTTTGAAATGAAAACATTCTGGGAAAAATACGACGAGCGTAAGTATTTTAGTTGTTTCTCCAACAAATCGGAGTTATTATATGAAGTTTCATGTGTTACCTGTTTTTTACGTCTCATAAATAGTGATGTGCCACAACCGGTTATCACCGTATGTTATACGTATAAAATGTTAAGATATGAACGGATCTGTGACGTACTAACACACGTAGGACACATAAGATATTCTAAAAAAGGTAAAATGGTTCTAATGAAAATGCCACAGTTTAGGAGATATTTCGACTTTTTGTAGGTAGATGTTGATGTTTAAATTTCATTTGATTCTAAGCAAGTTTGCCTAAAAGCTCAATTCTTATGGAAAGTAAGATATTGAATGCTTTATTTTTAACCTGGCAGTCGAATTGATATTCCGGGATTTTAAAATATTCCATGACAATTCCTAAAATTGCATTCTGCTCTTCTTACGTTGTATGACAAACAACCATAGAAAATTTCATGTTTCTAATTTTAGCTTAATAATTATTAAGATTACGCGGACTGGCCGGGGATTTTCTCGACAGATTAGTACCTAAAGTTTTCATCAAAATCCGTTCAGCCGTTGTTACGTGATGCGCGGTCAAATAAACGACAAACAGATAAACAAACAAACAGACAAAAAATCTAAAAACTGTTGGAACGTGTTCTGTTATCGATTCTAAGTATCCCCAGCCAACTTTTTTTCGTATATCTTCCATGTACAGACTTTCGACCCTCTTCAGCTTTATTATATGTATATAGATCTAGTCCAATCTCTTCCATATGTGTGCCAATTTTTAGGGTTCCGTAGTTAACTGTTATGTCTGTCCGTCTGTCTGTCCGCGGGTAAGTTCAGAGACCGTTAGTACTAGAAAGCTGTAATTTGACATGAATATACATATCAGTCATGCCGGCAAAGTAGTACAATAAAAAAAGTAAAAATATTTTTTTTTATTTTTTTCTCCACTAGACGTAAAGTGGGGGTAATTTTTTTTCTCGACTAACCCTAAATGGTAGGAAAGATATCAAATTTACAAGGAAAATTATAGCGGTTAAGATTGCTTAAGAATTATTAGTAGTTTAAGAGTAAAGGTATAAAATATACCTAAAGTTGGAAGATAGTACACAATACGGAATCCTTAGAAAAATGTTATTTAATTTTTTCGTAATGGCTACGGAACCCTATCCTGGGCGTGTACGACACGCTCTTGGCCGGTTTTTTCTATTCCATCCATCCATTTTTAACGTGAAAGAGTCTACACACACGCACACGCGAACTTTCGTATTTACAATATTAGTGTTATTTACATGAATCCAAAAGCCAAACTTACCTTCAGTACGTTTGTGAAAATGATATTGGCTTTTCACCACACAATATAATCGCAAATGTAAAGTATAGCGAATTGAGGTAAATGTACGAGTGCTCGTCACTGTCCCAATATATGCTATGTTTAATTTTATGTCATTAGCAATAGGGGTGACGGCAGGGTGTCATCTACTGGGCACAAGCGTGTTGAGCACTCGGACAGCTTACAGTGCGACAAAGGATCTTAATAAACGTGGAAAAAAAGGAACTAACGCGGCTATCTTTGCAAAACTTCACTTTTAACAGATTGCTGTGAAAGAAAGCTGTTTGTGTCTTTTATTCGTGGTTTTTAGGGTTCCATAGTCCTACAAGGAACCATTATAGTTTCGCCATATACATCTGTCCGTTCGGCCATGGGTCCGCGACTTAGCTTAGAGACTGTTAGTAGGTACTAGAGAGTAGTATAATACCTATGTTAACCACGCCGACAAAGCGACAATCTAAATTGTCTAAATCTAAAAATTAAATTCCAAGTTTCTTGTCTAAATCTATAGCGTGGGATATCGTTAGACAGGTCTTTCAGAAACATTTTAAGTTTCCTAAGACTATTTTTGGATTTGGAGATCCGTTGGCAAATTATCAGGCTTTAGAGTGCTAATTTTTGTTACAGGCAAGTATCTCCCTCCTCTTCATAAGCTAGTTACACCGTTGGTTTGAAAAATCCGATAAAAATCATGATGCTAGTGTATTTAAAAAGAAAACTATCACAGTCTAGTCGGCTTTACAAGTGAACGGATCGATCAAAACTTAAAATTGAAGATGGCCGTATAAGGTAAACGTACAAGTGTTCGTCACTATTCCAATGGTTGGCACTTTTTAATCTTATGCCATAAAAATAGAGATGACAACACAGTGTCGTCTATTGGGCATTAGCGTGTCGAGCACTAGTAAACACCCCATTAGTTCGGAACCCCACAATGCTCGTTTCCCAACACGCACTTATTCATTTTCTTATTTGTAATACTCGTACGTAACTACCTTTCTTATGAATACATAGTAGTTACACTCTGTTTCTACGGCGGCAGGCGAAAAAACGAACATTGAAGAAGTATATATTTTGTCCGTTGCACTTTTTTATCATTTGCTCTTTTACAAATTTTCAAAGTACAGGCTGTCAGTGGTCACTCAAGACAATACAATTTTCTTCCCACTATGCTTTAATTTCCTCATAACCGCACTAAATTCCCAGCACAAAGCGGTACTTTTCTGCTCTAGAGCAGAAAAAAATTATGAAAATATTTTATTGCATGCATTATTTTAGAGTTTTTTTAATTGCACGAACAAAGAGGTAACACAAGTATTTTTGCTATAAAATTAGCCTGCATAGTGTAAAAAAATCTAGTGTTAGGTTGGTCACCCTGACGGTCTTATGAAATTTGACAGATTGCGTACAAAAAAAATTGTTACTACCAATCCTACCAAAAATAGTAAGTAGCCGTATATTAAAAAAAAACTTTGTGTGTTTGGTTGGCCAACCTGGCGCCCATCCGAAATTTGTCAGATCGCGGGTAAAAATATCTGATAAATTATATAAATACTAAAAAATTGGCGGGCACCTTAAAATTTTCCGTGGTCTTTTTTGAGACTGCGAATGTAAACTTACAAAAATGGAATCATCGAGTGCTAGTGACATTTCTTTCCCATTAATTGCTTAGCATGAGTTTTTTTTCTTCTACTATTCCTGTAATAGTTGAAAGAAAAGCAGATTATGCACCACGCATTAAGTAATTTATATTGCCCTCGTGCTTTTTAAAGCCCTCGCTGAGGCTCGGACTCTAAATTGGCACTCGATGCAATAATAAATAACTTTCTGCTTGGTGCAACAATCTACTATTGTCGTATCATGTTTTAGAATGACATTGAGATATGCGAAAGGTTGCCAATAGTACGTTTTTTCGCCTGCCGTAGAAACGAGAGCATAGCGGGTAGGAACTTACGTTTGACATTTAATAAACGTAGGTATTTTTACTTATATTATACATACATATACATACACACACAACGTTTTACCCAAAGATACACAACTCGTCTCACACACACGCATACACATACACACTGATACAGAGTTCAAATAATTTGTAGTTATGTTAAAATCTTGTTTTATTAAACGTACTTTGATCCACACACATGTCTAATTTGACTTCACGATTAAGAATGACGAATCTTACTTCACCGTGATACAGTTTATAACTAGTACGGGGAGTAAAGGACATCATTAATACTCGAAGTATAAACCTACAGCATCTGTACCTACCACCTTTAGACTTAAGTAAAATATTCTTACTGTGCGTGATTGTAAAATGTTTAGTTGTTGTTGGTAAAATAACGTTTTTATCATTATTATTAAAAATATTATTATTTCTAAACTACACAATGACTGTATGATTTCAAGTAGGTAACTCAAACACAATGACGGGTTAAATTCTTAATCTTTCCCCTTTCGCTCTGAAGGTGAAAGACCACGAGCGCTTTTGTAATACTCCTTTTTCTAAAGGGTTGAAAAATCCCTGTACCTAGTAAAAGGCTCTTGTTCTTCAAGTGTATGCATCAATACTTTGTTACAAACGACCGCTTATACTCGAATTAAAAAAAAGTAAATTGACATTATGAGTAGCTCTAGCTAGAAATAGAAAGGTATAAGAGTACTAGCTTTTGCCCGCGGCTCCGCCCGCGTGATATTCGGTTATCGCGCGCTGTTCCCTCGGGAACTGTGCATTTTTCCGGGATAAAAAGTAGCCTATGTCACTCTCGGGCCCATAAACTACCTCTATGCTAAAAATCACGTCGATCCGTCGCTCCGTTATATATCCGGACTAAACCACAAAATAAGTAATAGTACAACTATACTCGGGTAATGGCGTATTTTAGATTTTAAAAATGTAGAATAATATTAGTAATGCGTAAAAAGATTGACGAGAAAGGTTGTCAAATATTTACATGACTTAAAAAATTTATTTTGTGTAAACTAAAGAAAAAAGGCACTGTTGTTATCATAATTTTAATGTAATGTTTTTTCGGGCAGGACAACGTCTGCCGGGTCTGCTAGTCTATTATATATAAAAGAAGAAACTGACTGAGTGACTGACTGACTGAATGACTGACCTATAGATCAATGGAAAGCCCAAACCGATGGGCCTAGAAACTTTAAATTTGGAATATATGTGTGTTCCTAAATAGATGTAAACCCGCATTAAGAAAGGATTTTTCGAAATTCCCACGGGATAGGGAATAAATGAGATTTATATTTTCGCTTTTAAGTTACCCTAAACTAACTCCGTAATTATAAATATTAGAGACTTCAAATTTGGAATACAGATAGGTAGTACTAATAGGTAAAAACTGTTTCAAGATGTCTCAAAAAACGAATGTTGATGATTTTATGAACTAACTGAAGCACTACAAGCTAAACTAATAAAACTATGGATTAGAGATTTGGCATACCTTATGTAAGATTTACAATGCCAATACAATAATCTGGAAGTAGCCAGAAGTCCGGCCAGAATTGACTCCGTAGGAGGGAACTCCTCGAAAGTGAATGGCGCACACTAGAAACTTTGCATGATTGTTCAATTTCAATGACAATGCGTTTATATGATGACACCACCTGATGATGCAGCCAGGATTGTCTTGAGGAAACTCCTCAAAGATTGATAGCACAGATACGAAATTTTACATGTACGTTCAGTTTTGATGATACACAATACTAGATGGTAGACTAAAAAACATATATCTAAAAAGATGAAAATAAAAAAAATAAACATTTTTAAGATCAAGCTATTACTTAAAAATGCTCTACAAAAACGAAAATGAACATTAAGTGCTTACGCTACACAATTTATACCTTTCCTATAAGGCTGTAACTTAAACAGTACCGTGCGTGACTGGCTGACTGACTGACAGACATCGCACAGCCTAAACTACTGGTGCTAGAGACTTGAAATTTGGCACACATCATTAAGTATCATAGAAGTGCACTAAGGAAGGATTTTCCGAAATTCTCATGGGATAGGGAAATATCTAAACTATATATCTAAACTTTGTTTGTTTGGGATAATCTCTGAAACTACCTAGCTGATTAAAAAAATACTTTCACCTATAGCAAGCTAGGTACATTATTCCTGATTGACATGGGCTACTTTTTCTTCAAAAAAAAAATGCAAAATATCCGCGGAAAAAATAAGTGAATTCAACTTCGGAACTGATTTTCAAAATTCTTTCAAACAAATAGGTATATTAAAATAGATCAAAACAGTAATTCATGTCCCGCGGGAACGAATAGCTTTCAATTAGTAAAAGTTTTTTTTAAATCGATCTTATGGGTTATATTTATCCTTTACAATTTCCCTATACCTTTTATAAAAGTAGTCTGTTTAAATTTACAAAAACATAGCTTTCTATAGAATTTACTTATTAAGGTCCGCGGGAATAATCCTATATCGTGTACGAAGTCGCGGGCAAAAGAAACTTTCAGTAGCTTTTGCGAGAAAGAGTAACAAACATCCATCCATCCATCCATACAAACTTTCGCTTTTATAATA
This sequence comes from Choristoneura fumiferana, assembly GCF_025370935.1. NCBI lineage: Eukaryota > Metazoa > Arthropoda > Insecta > Lepidoptera > Tortricidae > Choristoneura > Choristoneura fumiferana. The sequence goes on from NC_133472.1 coordinate 30,364,762, forward strand.
TTAGTGAAATGGGATGTTTGACCGGGTAATTTCGAATCTAAGGAACTATATTGTAATCAAAGTTTTAAATGTAGGTGGTATGATAGCGAAAACCGTAAAGCTGAGACGAGACGAGATCGGTTAAATAAAATACACTGTTGTAGGTACACGCGCATAATATTGCGTGTTGAGATAAGCCTTCAGTGCGAGTACGTGGGTCATGCCTACCACTACTAATGCGTTACCAGGATGATCCGGATATAGGGATAGCAAATATATGATTATGAAGCTCCCTCAGAGATTGCATGGCTGATAAAACAAAACTCACGAATGCTCGTCAGGGTATGTTAACCGATTTCACTTTGCTTCAGCAATTTGCGTGATGATTTGCGTGGTTTCCTTGTTGGACGGCTGAGCTTTTGTTAGTCCTCCTAGTTTTGCTAATCCTCCTTACGTTATAAAAACGCAAATTTCCCTTTCGTAGTACCACCAACTTGTTCCATTAGTGGTACGAGAAGAAATTGTCATTCCTCGTCGTCCCACTGAATAGTAATTGTTGCTCTACTAACAATAAAATAATTATTTAATTGCGAATGCCTAATGTTGTGTGTAAATCTAAGTAAAAGTTGGACGGATTTGAATGTCATACACAAATCCTTCTGGAATAACAGAGGCTACTTTTTGTTACCTTATACATTTTATGCATGGGAAACCCCAAAACCTCATGAGCTAAGTCTATTAGAGACATCAAATCTGACTCAAGTATTCTTCATCTAAGTTTATGAAGATTACGATGTTATTTTTGAAATGAAAAAATGAAATGAAACGATATATTTATTCCAGACAGCACATTTGCAGGTGGTAGGACCTAGTGCAAGGTCCGCCCGGATTGCTACCACCATCTTGCTCACTAATCCTGCCGTGAAGTAAGTGTGGAGAGTAAGACAGCCGGTGAAATAACTGGTACTTGAGGTATCCTATCTTAGGCCTCTAGGTTGGCAAAGCATCTGCAATACCCCTGGTGTTGCAGATGTTTATGGGCGGTGGTGATCTCTTACCATCAGGAGACCCACTTGCTCGTTTGCCATCCAGTCAAATAAAAAAATAAAAAAGACATTAGTCCATAAAACAATCAATAACAAATCCCCTTGGGAATTTAATAAAATGCTGGTATTTTAATTTCACGGTTAGACCTAAATGGTTGTCAAGAGCGAAGCCTTGGGTAAAGGCTTGTTCCATTAATAATATAAATTCGAAAGTTTGTAAGTCTCTTTGTTTGTTTGTTAACTTATCACGTCTTAACCGCTGAACTGATTTAGACGAAATTCGGTATACATATAGTTGAGTCCCGAGGAAGGACATATTATGATAGTTATTATTCCGGAAAATTGCATAGTTCCCGTGGGATAGCGATAAACGCATTCTACGCGGGCGGAGTCGCGGGCAACAGCTAGTAGGTTATAAATCCAACTGTGTTAATTTCCCGTCGAGTGCAGTCAACGTCGAACTGCAAGTAACTGCAGTGGTACGGTCAAGGACTTTAATTCATGAGCCACCATGGAACCTTTTCAAAGCAAAAGTCGTTACGATTTTCCTTCTTAATTAATGCGATGTCATTATGACGTTTACTGTGAAATGGTTCCATGGTCGCTCATGAATAAAGTCCTTGACCGTATTATAATATACATGCTCGACTTGGCGGGGGCACTGCCGTGCCCCCAGATAAGTAAACGCAGTGAGACGGAATCGAATGCCTACACAGAATGATGACAAGATTCTTTGGTAGTTGTCGTGACGCACGCAGAAGTCTGTTCTAAGTTGTCATGCTTTTGCTGCGTGATTTGCTCAACAAATATAAGCGCAATAAGTTTTTTTTAATTTAATTTGTACCTAATACAACCTCTTTTATTAACTGCAATGGTTTTTAACCGGCTTCAAAAAAATTCGGTTGTATTTTTTTTGTAATGTTTGTTACCTCAGAACTCCGTCATTTGTGAACCGATTTGTAGTGAACCGATAGTGAAGTGGAACTGATGATGAAGACCACATTTGACCATCGAAGCGACTACTCAATAACAAGTACTTCATGAGTTAAATTTCAATTACTTTAACACAGTTGCTAAGCAATTTTAGCTCATCGTAATGTATATAGTGAAATGGAACGGGTGATGAAGCACCAGGACTGAATAATGACGTCTCTGCATGGGAAAAAGCAATAAAAAATTGAACTGACTACAAGAAAACAATAAAATATTTTTCTACCAGTCTGAAATTCCTCAGCACGAGCCAGCAGGAGTGATTGAAGCTCAATGAACTCATAGTATGTATGTGATGTAGACGACTATAGGTCCACTCGTGCTGAGGCACCGACTTCAGACTGGAAAATTATTTTCATGGTTTTTTGTAGTCGGTTCAATTTTTTGTTATGTAATCTATGTATATTACTATTCTACATATTGTTTTTCAGGATTTCTTAATGGTGGTTTAGAAATGTTTCTAAACATTGATTTATAATTAAACTGTCTTTATGACGGTGGAAGCATTCTAAACTTCCACTGAACGTAGATATAGTTAGTGTTTAGTTTTGTGACTAAGGGACCCCATACATCCCTGTATTATTAATATTATTTTCTGTATTTTTTTTTTTTCTTTAATTGTATACTTACTTTTATAGTTTTTAAGTATTTTATTTGTAATTATTTTATTTTGAAAAAATGACTTTTTGACAAGTTTCTTGCGGCGCATTTTTCTTGGCAATGATGGTCTCTCCGAAAGCGCTGGTAGTTTAAAAAACCGGCCAAGAGCGTGTCGAACCTGCCCAAAATAGGGTTTCGTAGCCATTACGAAAAAAATAACTAATATTATTCTAACGATTTCGTATTTTATACGGAATCTTCCAAGTTTAGGTATATTTTATACCTTAGGCTGCTATTTACTCTTAAACTACTAATAATTCTCAAGCAAACTTAGCCGTTATAGTTTCCCTTGAAAGTTTGATATACCTACTTACTACCATCCTGAATTTTTTTTAAATTACTTATCCACCTACCGGTTTAGACTTTAGAGGGGGGGGTGGACGCTCGATTTTAATGAAAATTTGCACTTTAAAGTTGAATATTTCGCAAACAAATCACTGAATCAATAAACATCAGGACAGGTGAAACTAAATAAAAGCTTGGAAAAATAGTGTAGCTTTATTGGAGTAAATGTAGAAGTCATTTATTTCTATCTCTAGGGAATTTAGCATTTTCTCATCTAATTTGTTTTTGTGTCACAATATTTGTTAATTAAGGAAGCTTTAGTAGCGGGTTAATTAAACATTAATTTCATCAGGTCATTAAGTACCTACTGATCTTCCGGTCAAATAGAATGGCCGGCCGCCAGAAAGATAGAGTCGTCTTACAACGTAGTCGCTGTTAGAATGAGACTACTTTATTTATTGCTTCCGACAATACCAACTACCTACTATGTAGAAGACGATTGCAATAGTACTCAGGTACTAACTAGGACTAACTTAGGCAATAGTACTTAGGTAACAATAGGTGCCAAAGATCTATGTTTTAGTACCTAATATTATTGTCAAGCTACCTCATTAGCACCTCCACCGGGTAACTTTTGTGTTTTTATGTACAGCTGTTGCCCGCGGCTTCGCCCCCGTTGTATTTTTTCTGTATTTTCTTAAATAAAAACCTTCTCCTGACAGTAACGAACACAACAAAAAAAGAATTAGCGAAATTGGACCAGTCTTTCCTGAGTTTTGCGCTTAGCAACACATTTTAAGATTCATTTTTATTTATATATATATATATATATATATATATATATATATATATATATATATATATATATATATATATATATATATATATATATAAGATAGATAAATTATATGTATAGATAAAGAGTTTTACAATACAATACAATACTAGTAAGTTTTCGGATCGGTATATTATCCCTTGCCAGTATTTTGACCGACGTCAGGCAACCCGATTTATTGATACCAGAAATTTCATTTTCCCTCTTTATACCTCCGAAAATAAGAAAATTAAGCCGTTTTCCTTTCGGATTTGTAATTGAAATGTTTCGAGATTTTCTGTGTAAATACTTTTGGTCTCCTTTAAGCGTCGTTATGGCTCTTGAAATGAAATTTTACTCGACAGTGAAATTTGAAAGGCCATAACTCGTAGTCTTACATACCTACCGTTAATAATCATAACCAAGCAGTAGTAGGTGGATATCTATAAAACAATAAGGCCAGTGGAACTTCGAACAGTTTCAATTTCGAACCAAACGTTCGAACTTTACTTCGAATAAACACGAGCACAAACAAAGTGGCACACAAAACAGGGAACACTAAATATTAAACTTTGCTTTATATGTGTGTATTCTGTGTTAGTGAATAAATGTCTTCTTTCTTCTTTCTTTCTAACAGGTAAAAACTGTTTCAAGATTTTACAAAGTTCCCACGGAATTTAACGAATAATTTTTCATAAACATGTGAAATACACATAACCTAACCTAACTTTGATGAGCCTTAACATGAGAACGGAGAGTCCAAAAATATGAATCTGGCCTCTTTCTTTTACGAATCACGAATTTCGATATTTTAAGTCCTTTACGAGAAATAACCGCAATACCGCGAAAAAACCCCTTTTGGGGTTTCATTTTTACCCCCCCCCCTCACTTATGCACAACTCCGTGGAGGGGGAAAACCTATATAGGATAGTCATATTGGGCAACTAATGAAGCCATTAGTTAATATAATAAAACCTTTTGCAGCAATTACTTCCGATTTCAATTTTATTCTTACTGGTACTGACCTATGAATCGTATATTCCATTTGTAGTACAAATCCCGGAATGTGAGTAAATTTTCAGGCATTAGGCATTATCCTCTGTTATTTGTACCACGTACGAGTAGGTATTAAGTATGGGGGTCATAAAAATATACGTCCGTGCTTCCCCCTCGATTTAGAGCTTGGGAGTCTCGTTGAGGGGAAAGGGGGAGACGTGCCCTTGACCCGGCAATCTGGGACGCACGGAATATCCAGAAGCGTGCTTCTGGTAGGTATCGTACAAATTAAAGTCAGCTCAAAAGCAATTAATAACTTACTATTAATATGAAATTTGCTTCTGCTGCTTAGTATGAAAAAATTATCATTATTCCAACGCTAGGTTTAGCTTAGATTTTTATCTTATTTTTTTTACTGTTACTTGAATAAATCTTTTGCTTATCGGCCAGGATACAAAATATTACACCTGCTAATTAGCGCACCTAAGCAGTGGTTTAGCTGTGCACTGCTGTCTTAATACTCTTTATGTTTATATCAATAACAATAACATACTGTACAAAACAACACAACAACAACTTTTAACATCAAAACCCCAGTTTTGTTCTGAATTATTAAAAAAATTAAGTAGATGTAGGTAGGAATTTTAATAATTCAGTTTTTACGATCAGCTACTATATAACTCCGTTAGAAATTCGCAAACAGTGGGTTTAACCGTTAGTGTCAACTTTAAGACTATCTACACTATACTGAACAGAATATTAATATCGCAAGTAGACCACGAAACAAAGAGTAACAAAACCAAAATAAATTTAAACAGTCGACGACATGAAAACTTTTATACAATCCGCAGCTTAATACGATGAGTACCTATTGTAACGTAGAGTCTACAACTCACTTGGTGAACTTCATAATAAGGTTGTGTAGTTAATTTAGCCAAATATGTTACGCAAAGTATATTTATCTTCACCCATTTAGTAAATCCTCAATTATGCGTTCAAAAACCATAGGTAATGACCAGCATTACGACATTGGATTCTATTATGAACACGGCTGTATTGTAATGGTCTTTACGATACAGAAATCTGTATCGTAATGAGATTTCATAAATCATTACAGCACGGGGGGGGGAGGCGCCGCGACCACGTGCAGCAGCACGTCGTCGCGCGCGCAGCGGGCGCAGCTCGGGGGGCAGACATACCTGCCTACTTCTCGTTAATTCAGGTCATTCTCAATGGTTCTTGAACACATGATAGAGATAAAATATTGTATGCAACTGTATGTAATTAGGCCTTAAAACACGAGTGTTCGATACAGTAGCATAACATACTATTGCCACTACAAATTTATGTACTTTGAATTTTGTAATGTCCGTAAGTAGCACGATAAGTAAAAAAAAAAACCGGCCAAGAGCGTGTCGGACACGCCCAAAATAGGGTTCCGTAGCCACTATGTAAAAATAAAGTAATATTTTTCTTATGATTTCGTCTTTTATACGGAATCTTCCAAGTTTAGGTAAATTTTATACGTTAATAGGCTGCTATTTACTTTGAAACTACTGATAATTTTCAAGCAAACTTAACCGTTATAGTATTCCTTGTAAGTTTGATATACTTACTATCATCCTGAATTTTTTCAAATTTTTCCACCCTCCTGTTTAGATTTTAGGGGGGGGGGACGCTCGATTTTAATGAAAATTTCCACTTTAAAGTTGAATATTTCGCAAACAAATCACTGAATCAATAAATCGTCTTAGCAACCCCCGAATGGTTTTTTTCTCATCCAACCCTAGTGTGGGGTATCGTTGGATAGGTATTTTCTAACCATTGGGGGTTTCTAAGACAATTTTACGATTCAGTGATCGTTTTGCGAAATATTCAACTTTAAAGTGCAAATTTATAAGAAAAATTATAACGGCCAATATTGCTTGAGAATTATTAGTAGTTTAAGAGAAAATAGCAGCCTAAGGTATAAAATATACCTAGATTCCGTACACCATACGAAATCCTTAGATAAATATTACGTGATTTTTTCGTTATGGCTAGGGAACCAACCCTATCTTGGGCGTGTCCGACACGCTCTTGGCCGGTTTTATTTTATTTTATAATCGCCTTAACACCTTATAGCCACAAAGTACTTTCTATTTCCTAGTAAAAACGGCAGGTTGGCTTTTTCAGTCTCAGTTATAGCTCAAAGTGCAGTCGGTGCCCTAACATAAGTAACTACTTTTCTATGCAACTAGTATAAAAAAGTGGATACATAAGAAAGATAACCGACCTTACCTATTAGAAACTGTATTTTTCATTGGTGTTAATAATAAGCACACATGAAGTGGTAAAAATAAATGTTGTCAAAAAGTTCCTTTAGTGAACCTCTTCTACTACACGTAAAGCAGAGACAAGTTTTGAGCCCCCAAAGATCTGGGGCGCCTAAATACATAGGTTATTCAAAAAGTTTTGTGAATGGATTTTTCGATTCATGAGTCATGAGTCAGGAGCATCTGTTTCAGAAATATTAAGCTTCTAACACAGTATTTTGTTAGTCAACTGTCAAGTGACTCTCTCATTTACAGCTAAGTAAATAGTGTTTTTGAATACGTGAAAAAATTCAGGGCTGGTGTGTAAGTAGGTACTTCCCTAACGAATTTATTTGATAAGAAAACTATGATAGCTAAATAGACTTTACAAGCCAATCTGTAATTTTATAAATCTATTACTCTTAGGACCTGCGATACTTGGCGAAGAAATTATGGCATTTATAATCGTTCCAATTTGTCGACAATTATATTGTGAACTTATTTTTAACTAAAGGCCCTGCTTGACTCCTCTACGTGAACCTGGCAAGGAGCTGGCTTGGCGCCAACGCCTCTATGTCGAATTTAAAGCCACCAGATATTCAAGACATTAGAACCGCACACGATAAAACCGCGTTCTTAAAAAAACACAGGGCTCACAGTAGTCTGGCCACGCTTTCTTTATGCAGACTGTTGTTTTCTTCATTAGTAACGTGGCCTCCCGTCGCCGGGTTTGATCTCTTAACGTGTGACACGCCACGCGAATGTGATGCTTTTTGTATTCAGATTGGATTTATTCATGCTTTTATATTTTAGATGTGGCTTAAGAAGTTAAGTCACAAGAAACATTTAGCTACTAGCCTACCGAGTGTTTTTGGGTTCCTGACCCAAAGGCCGGATGGGACTCCCATTTATTTTAACAAGCTTTACCTCGCCGCCTATCTGTCAGTCGTACTACCTAGGATTTATCCTTTGAATTGTAATAGGCTGCCAGCAGAAATGTTCACTGAAAATGTGTTACTGTTATGTGACTAATACGAGAGTCCGGCTCGCTTTTGACCGGCTTATTATAACTGTAAATGTGAAGCGTACAGTGTAAAGAGAAATACTTTATGAACTCTACGCTATAGCGTAGCCTAAGGCTACTTAGGGTTTGCGAGACCAAAAGTGCAAGACTTTTCATATCTCCTCAACAAAATAAAACACGTTCATCATCAATGAAAACGATACGTAAAAATTACTCGAGAAAGTCTAAATTTATGTTTTTATTATTCCATAACCTCTGTAATCCAGGGCTGATTGTCTGGCTCCAGACTCCGCATTCAGTCAGGTCACGCGCCCGAAGCCTTACTATTAAACGTATTAGCTAAAGCCGAGCTGGTGTATCGCAATGCACAGAAATACAAAACTCCCAAGGCATTAAACGAGTTTAATTGGAAAATAGTTACCGCCGAGCTATTTCAAATAAGGTGTAGAGTAATAAAGGTCTGTATTACAATTTGAAATCTACCCGCTCGATCCAGATCTATTCAAATAAAATGTCACCAATAAAAAGAGACACGTTTAGATCGGCCTTTAAATCTTTATACGTAATATCAGTTACTGTTATCATGAAATATTTTCATTCATGTTTCCTCAGCGTTCCGGTATGCCCACGCCCAGCCCACGCAACTCTTCGTTACTTTTTAGCATTTTGTTCCAAGAACGCAAGCGAGAAGTGAAGTGTTGTTGAGCGATTAAACGATCTGTGGAGGGCGCTCGAGCTTAAAGACCTTACGGCCCAATCACTGATTTTAACATCCTATGAATTTAAATTGACAAGATTTCATATTTCTAAGACTATAATTTGATTCGTTCTCTGTATTCTGTTTGGAAATGAGAATGACGCTGATATTTTTTAAAATTTCGCTACGATTATTAATTAATTTATTAAAAAAAATTTAAGATGTGCTTATTCTAAAAGAGCATAACTCCAAAACTACCACACTTATATCCATTACTTTTACCATTACTTTTGTCTAGTCTCTATTTAAAAAAAAGGTCACGTAAATCTGACGTAGAAGTTGTCAAAATTATGAGAGCTCCTTTTTCTGGTGAAAAAGGCAAAGTTATCATATCTAGTCTGTGGTAGTGTTGGCAAATTCAGATTTGTATTTTTTTTTAATATGGAGAAATAAATTATAATAAATAATTATTTTCCCATTTTCAGGAGGCAAAACTCTCTCGATTCGTGTAGTAATTTACAGGTGTTCAAAAAATGAAATCTTGTCATCTGTATCTTGAATAAAATTGGCGAAATGGCTAATGACTGGTCACTCGAGTTAAAATGATACTGTTGCCAGCATTTCTTATAAGTACATACATTTATAATTATTGAGCTATTGATAGCAACTATGCTTTGCTTGATGTATTATTTATAGAAACCAACTTTTACCCGCCAGGTTTTTGGTGTTGGATTCCGATTGGTTGGTTTTCCGGGATGAAAAATGGCCTACCCGTGTGGTGTCGGGCTAGAATTACACCTCTCTATTTCTTCCGTGGATGTCGTAAGAGGCGACTGATGATATAGGTTAAGGTATACCGTCACTTGTACGTTTTTGTCAAACTTGTCAAACTTATGTGTGTGTGTGTGTGTGTGTGTGTGTGTGTGTGTGTGTGTGTGTGTGTGTGTGTGTGTGTGTGTGTGTGTGTGTGTGTGTGTGTGTGTGTGTGAGTTTGAAAAGTGGCCTCGGAACAGTGGAATGAGGTTCCTGCAACATTCACAAACAAAAATATGTTAATGTTACGAGTACCTACTTGAATAATCGCGTAGATGTTATTCTCATAAGATAATAATTATATGCTAATCGACAAAGTTCGCAGACTTAAAAAAAAGAATCATTTTTGATGATTCTCTTAGTTTAGGTACTTAAGTAATATTTTGTGTACAAAATGCATTTTAAATTAGCGTTCCGTTCCGTTTTTAGTTACAGTTGTATTTTTTAACAATTATTCTGAGGACCCCCTAAAATCAGCTTAACCAGATGATGGGTAAAACAATATTGTCATTCTTGCACGGCTAGATTTAAATATAACTTACAGGAATTCAATTAACACTTTCAATCCAAAAAAAGTAAAAGAACAGTTAATCCGACCACTGGAAGTGGGTCAAAAATAACTGGCAAGATTTGAAACAAATTAAATTAAATAGGTGTATAGTGAGCGGCAATAAATCTGGCCCTCAGATTTTTGCAATAATGTATAATTTTGGATGTAGTGGGCAAAATTTAGTGCCGCTGAGTATATTTATTTTTATAGTTAAGTTTTACTTATGGTTATTTTTCTTGATATTTGTATTCTTTGTATCCTTTAATAATTAAATATATCCTTAGTTACGAGATGTAACTAGTTAAATAAAAACATGAAAAAAAAAGAAAAAAAAACAAAGCTTTAAAAAGTCATCAATATCAAATAACGGTGGGATTTTTGAGCGAGTTACAATTTATCTCATTAGGAGGAGACAGATTGTTTATTCGCGTTAATTGCTTTTCGCACTGACTTACTTTCTCGGATAGGCAGTTTGTGGGAGGATCAAAACAAACCAATACAAATTTTCAAGTACTTAATTATCTGAGTCAATAAATAACTGCATAGTTTTCATTATTAAGTATTATTATTTGTCTTTTTGTGTAGGTATTTTAAGTTTTAGTAAGTTTTATTTTAATTGGTATGTATTCTTTTCTTTTCAATGTAAATAAAATGTCATTTATTATGAACCATTGCACAGTAAAACTGTTAAAATCTAAAAGTGGAGTCTCTTATCTCAGCCACAATATCTCGCTGCTCCAGTTTCTTCGGCCTCCCCACGTTTCAGATGGCCTACTGGGCCATACCAAGAAGCCATTCTTTACCTGTTGCGGTACAACATCTCAAATGTTATTCGGCTTGACCTTTTGGTAATAAATTTTGGGTAATACCTTACCAGGTAAAATAAAAATCCATAACACCCCTTTTGAAAAGGTAGATAATATAGTAATACGAGTATTTAACGGGTTATCTACCTAGCTATCCGACCAGTAGACCTTTGCGTTGTGTGTTGGATTTTGACAAATATGAAAATCGATTACTTAATTGAAGCTACCTACATTGTGTTGTGGTTACCTACACAATGATTGCACCCCATTGGTCTAAAAATACGTCGATGCTATGCGTCGTACAAACTTTTCCCATGCCACTTTCATGAACAATGTTTCATGGCCGACCTTCCAGCTTCGTCCATCCAAGTTCAGTACTTAATTGTTTTTGCTCTCGTAACTTTTTTCACGGTGTATTTATACTTTACAGATATAGCTCTACGGTTAAAATATATCTTTGTAAACTCAGACCAAGTATCCAGATATTGGCATTAGCGTCTGTAGCGCAGTAGCGTTAGGGGTATACATACATAGAGGTACAATACAATGCCAATACGACTCTTGAATTCCATATAGTAACAGAAAACAGGTAAAAAGAAGAAAAATACGAGGTTTATAAAAAAAGTTGTTCTTATCACACTTTTTTATATTATACTTACTTCCTTTTCTTTTAAAAGTTCCGTAGATAATGTGTTAAAAATGGAAACCTTGTAATTTTATTCTTACTTCTTGCATGCTTGAGTATTATCTATTCTGCGCTTGAGCGCGGATCTGCACCAAATTTAAGGCTATCTTTTCCTTTTTTAGGGTTCCGTAGTCAACTAGGACTAACTAGTTGCGCCATGTCTGTACGTCTGTCTATCTGTCTGTCCGCGGGTAAGCTCAGAGACCGTTAGTACTAGAAAACTGTTATTTGACATGAATATACCTATCAGTCACGCCGACAAAGTGGTACAACAAAAAAAAAGGAAAAAAAAAACAATTTTTAGGGGATCTCGTCCCATAGACGTTATGTGGGGGTGATTTTTTTTTCTCGGCTATCCCTAATATTGTAGGGTACCGTTAGGTCTTTTAAAACCATTGGGGGTTGCTAAAACAATTTTTTTATTCAGGGTGCGAAATATTCGACTTTAAAGTGCAAATTTCATTGAAATCGAGCATCTTCCAAAATTTGAAAAAAAATCATAATGGTAGTAAATATATATTAAATTTACAAGGAAAATTATAGCGGCTAAGTTTGCTTGAGAAGTATTAGTAGTTTAAGAGTTAATAGCAGCCTAACGTATAAAATTTACCTAAACTTGGAAGATTCCGTATAAAAGACGAAATCATAAGAAAAATATTACTTTATTTTTTCGTAATGGCTACGGAACCCTATTTTGGGCGTGTCCGACACGCTCTTGGCCGGTTTTTTTTACTTATCGTGCTACTTACGGACATTACAAAATTCTAAGTACATATTTGTAGTGGCAATAGTATGTTATGCTACTGTATCGAACACTCGTGTTTTAAGGCCTAATTACATACAGTTGCATACAATATTTTATCTCTATCATGTGTTCAAGAACCATTGAGAATGACCTGAATTAACGAGAAGTAGGCAGGTATGTCTGCCCTCCGAGCTGCGCCCGCTGCGCGCGCGACGACGTGCTGCTGCACGTGGTCGCGGCGCCTCCCCCCCGTGCTGTAATGATTTATGAAATCTCATTACGATACAGATTTCTATCGTAATGACCATTACAATACAGCCGTGTTCATAATAGAATCCAATGTCGTAATGCTGGTCATTACCTATGGTTTTTGAACGCATAACGCGGGTGTAGATAAATATACTTTGCGTAACATATTTGGCTAAATTAACTACACAACCTTATTATGAAGTTCACCAAGTGAGTTGTAGACTCTACGTTACAATAGGTACTCATCGTATTAAGCTGCGGATTGTATAAAAGTTTTCATGTCGTCGACTGTTTGAATTTATTTTCGTTTTGTTACTCTTTGTTTCGTGGTCTACTTGCAATATTAATATTCTGTTCAGTATAGTGTAGATAGTCTTAAAGTTGACACTAACGGTTAAACCCACTGTTTGCGAATTCCTAACGGAGTTATATAGTAGCTGATCGTAAAAACTGAATTATTGAAATTCCTACCTACATCTACTTATTTTTTAATAATTCAGAACAAAACTTATTTTATAAAATATACCTAAACTTGGAAGATTCAGTGCTCAATACGAAATCCTTAGAAAAATATTATTTGATTTTTTCGTAATGGCTACGGAACCCTAATCTGGGCGTGTACGACACGCTCTTGGCCGGTTTTTATTTTTGACCTGTGTCTCGTTTGTCTCAAGTAATAGCAATCTATTACTTGAGACAAACCACTAGGCCATCTGGTCGTCTAAAGGATTACTATGTTCGACAGTGTGGTTGTTTGATTTATTTGACGTTGTGTGTGAAATACGTAAACATATCTAAATGTCAAATATTGTACGAGTCCATTTTAAGAACACCATGTAAATAAATTTATGATTAAGTAATTACGCACTAAAGTATAATATGTACATAACAGTAGGTACTATAGCGCAGATATAGCAACAAAAATTGCGAGTATTATAATACCTGATAAAACAGAAGTCATATTTCCGCCTTAAAAAGTTTATAAAGTGTCTGTGTCTGAATGCTAAATTTCAAAGTGAGAGAAAGACAAAGGAATGATAAAGGAATGACAAACTAATAAAAGCTTGACAATCGTTTTTTATTATGATAATGGTTATATTATCCTACCAAGCCCTAATTTATGAGGTTAAAACATTACGTATTTTATTATCAGTTTAGAAATTCTCGTCTCAAGCTCCGATGTTGTTTCAGAGTGTCCTCCGGAATTATTCATAGAGGAGACTCAAACTGAATTGCCGTCAGCCCCCATCACAAGTAAGTAGATGTGAATTACGTTTCAATAGAATTAGACGAAAATAAATTAACTTTTTCAATATTTCTTTATAACCATTCCTTATTGCCGGCCTTTAGCCGGCTGTCTGAAACGATCTCTTTAGCTCCATTTTTAGGGTTCCGTACCCAAAGGGTGCCACGGGACCCTATTACTGAGACTCCGCTGTCTGTCTGTCTGTCTGTCCGTCCGTCTGTCACAGGGCTCTAGCTCTTATCTGGTAGTGACATCTTAGTGGTCCTGCCAGGATCATCTCTGGAGGAGGGAACTCCTCAATAGTTAATAGTACCGACTTACAATTTGGTACAGATACTCGTATGTAGTGTAGACGACAATGCAAGACAGTCAACAAAAAGTATAATGAAATTATTGAAATTAATATTATGGAAAACAAAGATTCTGTCATTGATTAATATGGTAAACAATGAGTGGTGAAAATGAATTAATAAAAAACAATATTATGGCGGTTGAATATTACAGCACATGGGCAAATGAAATTCGGTCAAGTGAAGGTATACCAGTACAGACAGCAAATAAGACTTATATTAGAGGAATTTTAAGAAAAACTTTTACTGAACTGTTTACGGAACCTTCATGTACGAGTCCGACTCGCACTTGACCAATTTTTAAATAACTTAAAAAGAAAATGCAAGGATTACCTCCTCGAACTCAACCAACCTTTGACAAGTTCTTTAACTTTCAGCCAAAGTCAGGTATATTTTTCTTGAAATTACATGTCGTAAATGGAGTATGACTGTTCTTTATCTCGTTCATATATTAATTAGCAATTCATTTGAGCGAAAGTAAAAGGAAAGTAATGAAGGTTGAAGTTACAGTTACCATTTTTTTTTTTATCTAAACACTATCTTTACTAAAGTATAAAGATAGTAAGTATAAACAGTAGTATCTTTGGTTAGTTTTTAGAATCTTTTTGTAAGAGAGAAGAAAGTTATGTAATTATTTATTACAATACATTCATACATAATAGGTAAAAATTAATACTTAAGATAAGTAGGTACTTATCTACTTTAAATTGTAAAGTTTTTTGTCATTGTTGTACATAAGGCATTGTTTTTTTTTTCAAATTGCTCAGTTAAGTTTGTGTTTCAGTCGGACTTTTCTTTTTGTGAGAGAAGTAATAGTTAGTCCGGCTCGCACTTGGCAGATTTTTAATGATCACGTAATATTATATTTTTCACTATTTTTTCACGCGTAGTACACAATAAGTTAACACAGGTTTAACCCACCTACCGGTTAGTATCATTTCTTCTAAAAACCGTAGCCATTACGAAAACATTAAGAGGATTTCGTATTTTATACGGAATCTTCCGGACCTTAGGCTGCTATTTACTCATAAACTACTAATAATTCTCAAGCAAACTTAGCCATTATAAGACCTATCCAACGATACCCCACACTATAGGGTTGGATGAAAAAAAATCAGCCCCCACTTTACGTCTATGGGAGGTACCCTAAAAAAAATGTTTCTGCATTTTTAATTGTACCATTTTGTCGGCATAACTTACCTACATACTCGTGCAAAATTACAGCTTTCTAGCATTGATAGTCCTTGAGCAAAGCCGCGGACGGACAGACAGACAGACATGGCGAAACTATAAGGGTTCCGTTTTTGCCATTTTGGCTCCGGAACCCTAAAAAGCAGCAGGTCTAAGTAGCAACTGGCCTAGAATGCAGCTGGTCTAAGTAGCTAGTGGTCAAAGAAGCAACTGGTCTAAGTAGCAAGTGGTCTAAAAAGCAACTGGTCCTGTATTTGTCGAAAAACTGAAAAAACATAAGTAGGTTAGGTTAGATTAGAGTTGTGTCAAGGCGCGAAGCGCCTCACTCAGCCATGCGAAAGTGGAGCCCCGCGAAGCGAAGCTTCGTCGACTATGAGTCAAAGAATTTTAGACCACTTGATACTTAGACAAGTTGCTACTTAGACCAGTTACTTTTTAGACCAATTGCTAATTGGCTACGTGGACCAGCTGCTTTTTAGACGAAATGATACTAAACCACCTACCACTTATATAAAACGTTTGTGAATTGGACAAGAAATTTTCTTCTTAAAAAACGCAACATAAGTAAGAAGAACTATCAGGCAATGAAGAAACAAGAATAAACCAATACCGTGGGGAAATTTAGTTACGGCAAAGATGCCAGCACCGCCGGTCGACGCGTGATAAACTAGAGGCACACGGCAGAGTGTCATGCTAAGTTAGAAAACAAAGGGACATCGTCTGTATTTAGAGATACATAAGTTAATTATTCAGTCTACTCAGTAATTAAACGTAGTGGGAGTTTCAATAATAAGGAGATTATTCGTATGTATATGATTCACTCAGGACTTCACAAAACGCAGTGTCGATTTATACTCTTTCGTCTTTACATTCAACAATCAATGGTACCGATGAAATATATCGCAACAAGTATCTTTCCCGTGTAATTTTAACCTCGTTCCAGAATTATACCTTTTTGTTACATTAATCACTTCCAGTTATATAATAAGAAAATGGCAAAATTTATATTTTTAATGTTCAGTGATATTCATTTTAAATATGTTTTAATGTTTTACAAATGCTAACAGGTTAACGACAAATTACGACGCTAACAGATACCAAATTCTTCGTTTATCATGTGATCAGTAACACTGTGATTAGTTATTATAGTTTAGACTTTTAGGTAGGTATCTAAAAGAATGTAAACAAACAGGAGCTGTCAAAAATGACAGATCCAGAGGTTGTGAACCTTTATGACGAGAATAAAAATCGAAAATGTAGCTAGTACTAAATAGGTACGCCGTTGGACTTATAATGATTCCATTTTATGTAAAAGCATGAAATCTGAACGTTTTTGAATAATCAATAATATCACTGGTGAATAAATTAATTGCTAGTCTTTCATTGAAATTTTGTGTGGTATATCCTATCTTCTAATCCACCACCGCAATACCATCCAAGTCAATATAATCAACGCTATTCACTAAACTTGGTTTTGTCGCAGTTGGCGATGGAGATAGAACACAATCGTGGGTTTTGTATTCTTTGAAAACACTGTACACGGTAGGAATCGAGACAGCCATCTTTCTGCCGTTTTTTGAGTTATGTCAGTTTTGGATGGATATCTATCTTTTGGCCACGTTTCTTCGACACAAAGCACATTCTTTTCCAATTATGTAACATGTCCTGTCTTAGTTCGCTTCTTCTTCGGAGAAGGAAATGTAAGCAAGGAACTAGCCCGGCTAGTTCCCGGCTCGCCATCACCCATGTCTTCGTAAAATACACAACTCCGTAACAAAATAAACAAATTAACAGAAAACAACAAACTTAACAAAGAAGAACAATAAATGGAATTTCTAAAACACCACAAATATCGCACTCGCATCAGATTACAACAAGCAATGGCGAATGTCAAACCGACAAAGTTAAAAATCACGTAAGGATCACGTGTTGCTACATTAAATAGGTACGACACTTTCTATTTTAGTCGCATTACATTCTGATTAAATAAAACCTTGCGTTTTAAACCTCTGCAAGATTGGGTATTTTTAGTGACAATTTAGAAATTAAAAAATATATATTCGTTTAACATGATAAAAATAGTTTTGTATTCGTAAATATGTACATATTCAGTAAAATTAAGCGTAATTACATGTTATTAGAACTGAACGAACTGAAGTAGGTTGCTCATTTATTTTAAAATAATAAATATTGCACAGGAACCAAACATTGTCTCAGAAATAACCTCTTTAATGGTTTGTTTACATTCTTCTAAATACCTAAATGTCTAAAGCATAAGTGAAATGTATCTAGCTACACCCACTAGGTAAAATTGTATTGATTCTACCTGTATTGCAAAACATCAGCATGTACCTTATGCCACTAACTTATACATACAATTTATGGCTTTATTAAATAAAATTAAAAAAAAAACTTCAAGCGACGACTTCGACACTTACACGTTTTAGCCTCATAGCGGTATTCCTTGCGCCGAACTTGGCCCTTTTTCCACTTTTATGTTTTAACCCTGGTTTAACTCGTATATATTCTCGGTCGCTGTGAGCCGGGAGTACACAAGTACGTCATTGCCTCCTTTCATGAGCTGAACAGTTGACTTTCTGTAGCTATAAATATAAACGTAACATGTCATGTCCCTTATTCCAAAGTATCACCGTAATTTGATGTTAACACTGCACGCTTCTCGTTCATTTGTTTATTTAGTTGGAGCATTGTCTGCTCTGCTTTTCTCCGAATAACTTTACCATGTTATCTCGTAGTATTTTCCGAGAAACGGTCTTATATTATGGGAAATACGTTTAATAATACATGTCAATATATTAAAATTAAAACAAATACACAATCATAATCAGTCAAATAAACCGCCCCGCGTCATACCTGGTGCAAAGGTGCCCAATACACTCGCCAATACGTTTAATTATAAATAACAGGTAGATACTTACTGTCGTTCACTGAATGTTTGATACATTCATAATCATAGACAGTATTATAATTCTGAAAGTTTTGTATAATTATTGGTAAAAACATGGTAAAACTGAAAGGCTAATGGAGTATAAGTACTTAAAATCATTCTTTTTACTACTTCTAGACACAAAGTTTTTTATTTCTTTAAAATATAAGATTTCAATGACCAGACAACGACTGCTAATTGGTGTTTTTAAATTAAATCCCCAAAGTCTCAACCACGTAGCAACAGTCGTGGTCGCAAGTTGCCTCCAGCCCTATACGTAGATATACTTTAAATAAATATAATTGTTGACCTTCTCTTGACCCTATCTACCCCTACGCAACTAGAAACGAGCGTTACCGCAAATAACTGTCAACAAATGATGTACATACAGAATATATTAATAACAGATGAGTAGAGTCGACAGAGCCCTGCTAAGTTTGCTTACATAATTTTTGCTTATAGGTGAGGAGAGTGACACAGGGGATGTAGAAGGCCGCCAATCATCTGAAAACTCGCCCTCGCGGCAGCGCCGGGGCGGGATCCTGAAAGGGGGCCGTCTCTGGAAGTCACTCGAAACCGACAAGGACATCATCGAACAGGTGATTTCATGCTTGAAGCCGATTCCACGCAGCAGCAGCTGACTACGTGTTGTCGAGCCACTAGTACGGTTTCTATGTATTTCTATGAAATTCTTTCCGTAGAGCTAGCAACGCGTAGATCAGTAGCGCCGCTGACGCCGGAGCATTTCAGCATCGGACGTATGGCTTTTCGTCTTCTTCTAGGTATATAATAAAAACAAGTCATCATCATCTTCTTCCTCTTCTAATAAAAGATATAGAAAATTGCGATCGCTATTCTCGAACACGTCAGACATCTTGTTTCACGGAATAGTCGTAGTCGTAACTGGATGCCATCTTTTGTTGCCTGTTGCCCTCTGCAGTCGGGTTCGAAGTTCAAAATCTTGAGTGCAGCGACCAGGACGCAACGACGTGTGGCAACGGGTGACACTCTTTACCGGCCCGTATAATAATAATAATAATAATATTTATTCAGACTTTTCAATCCATTTTGTTAATACCGACTTGGAAATACCGACCCTGTTTTTCGGGTACACGCCCATAATGACTGACATGAGCTTGTACACGAAAAATTTGGCGTGTACACGAAAAACAGGGCCGATATTTCCATGTCGGTATTATCATGTCACCCGTGACGACATGAAACGACGACACGTCGTCTGCTGCTGCTGCATTGCAGTATATAGGTGGTCGCCACGTCGAAATAAGATAATAAATACCTAAATGAGCCAATTGCAAGCAAGACAGTATGGCAGTTGTCTCACCGCCGGCGAGGAAACGATTGGCTATCGAATATTTTCTCGCTCAAGAAACGAACAAAAGATAGAAGATCCTGTGTGAGTAAAAGAGACACATATATTAATAGTTGATCGCTGGCGGTTCACACTGCCGGCGAGAACTCGCTCTTACATCATTTGTCGCAGCGACAAGAGCTATAAGACTCGCTGAGCTATACAACTAGCTCAGCGATACTCGCTCAGCGCTGTTAGCTTGGCGGCCGCCCGGCTCGAGCGAGTAGAGCGAGTAATCGCCCGTTGTGCTCGAACACTCGCTTTTCACTGCTCGCCCACTCGTTTCTAGTTACTCGCTCTAGTTAGTCGGCGGTGGGACAAGTGCCTAACGTCAAAAAATCCATCTAGCGATATTTCGCCTGTCTTTTACCCTACTTTTAGCCCTCATAATCATTCACTCATAAATCAGTTTAACTAACGTAATCGTACGCACGCGTCTTTACTGCCCTTCTAAGCCAAAAGGCGGTATCTCAAAAAAATAAACACTTTTGAGTTATTAGTAATATAAGTAAATCTATTTATGAGCGCATTTTGTAAGAATAAGCAAGCCAGATATAGACTTTTTATATACGTTTATAACGTCGATAAGCCAAAGGCTACTAGAAGCACAGGGAAGCTTAAAGTTCCAACTTACAGACTGGCTAAAACCAAAAAGTCGTTTCTGGGAAATTGCATACGTTTTTATAATAAAATTCCAAAAAATATTATAAATGAAACGGATACAAAATTCAGATCTATTGTCAAGAAGACATTAATATCAAAGGCGTATTATAAAGTTAATGATTATATCATGGACAGGGATATTGGGAAATAATTCCGATCCGCATTAGCGATCCCTTCAAATAGCGAACCTACTGTGTTAAAAATAAAGTTGTGTTAAATACTTGGGATGTATACATATCATTAAATAAAATTGTAAATCTGTTTAAAAAAAATACACCTCGTTGAGTTTCTTGCCGGATTCTTCTCAGCAGAGGTTTTTCCGAACCGGTGGTAGATTTTTTTTGACATTCATAACTGCTTGTTACTCGTATAGCCTAAATTGAATAAAGATATTTTGACTTTGACTTTGACTTTGATATTTATTAGTGATCCGACACCCGCCAACGACCGGGACCCGGTCTCTTGCCACTCAAGGGTTTTTGACAGGCTGCCGGGAGCCGGTCGCGTGCCAAACAAGGGTGTGCCTGGACCCGGACGCTTGCCACTCCAGGGGATACATATGTATTTTAATTTTTATTTGCAATCCTCACCACAGATATTAAGGAGTACCTATTGTTTTGCCTGGTAGTACCTACCAAGAAACGTCGGAATTCCATGGAATAAAAAAATACAGTATAGAGGAAACTAGCGGTGACATCCTATCCTACTTACGAATTTTTACGAACGCAATTTTAAAAATCTGGTCTCCATCGAATATAAAACCTAACGAGACGGCGATATCATTCTAACATAGCCCAATTATACTTAATTTGAATCTCCTGTAAATTGAATTTTTACATAAACAATAAGTTGATAACATTACCCCATTAGTGTAAAGTGGTGTGGTGAACCGGTTTGCTTATCAGTTAGTACTATCGTTTTGCTCATTCTATGTAGGTAGTGCCATGCCAACATGCCGCTAATTCCGAATTCCGGCATCTTATTACATCGCTGTGTGATATCCCATATCAGTCTTAGTAAGTAGGTATGTTTGTTTACAGTAGAGTAATACATGTGTATATACCTAAAGATGATCCACTGTCGTACATAGCAAACACGGCCTTCACGGGCCTTCACCTGTAATTTTGACTTCATAATCGGTCATTATACGAGCCGTTATTTAATTTTTATTTGATTTACGTGAGAGGGGTGTTATAAGTTTGACCGCTATGTGTGACTGTGTGTGTGTGTGTGTGTGTGTGTGTGTGTGTGTGTGTGTGTGTGTGTGTGTGTGTGTGTGTGTGTGTGTGTGTGTGTCAGTGGCACCGTAGCTCTTAAACGAGTGGACCGATTTGAATGCGGTTTTTTTATTTGAAATCAGGTTTACTAGCGATGGTTCTTAGACATATTTCATCAAAATCGGTTTAGCAGTTTTGAGATATTGAACTTTGATTGACATTGTCGAAGGTTTTGTACGGTTTCGGAATATAATGTAATGTTAACAGAATGAAGATCAGCGCTCGAATACGACCGCAAGTGACGAAGACGGATCCTTCACACATCGCTCCGTGCGCTTCGTGGAAAGGTCGAAGGAGCTCAGCGAAGACGACCAATCGCAGAAGAGTGAACACCCAGCTCCAGTGTCGGATAGTGAGACGAACTCGCCAAAAGAAACCACTGCTAACACTCAAAGGTAACACTAAAATCAGCTGAAAGTAATATGAGTACGTATTCTTATTTGGTTAAGATCAGTGTCACGAGTGGTAGGTATCAACCCACCTGGGAACCGGGAGCTTCCCCAATCAAGTGAAAATAGGGATAGATATCAAATAATGAGCTCTAAAGAATCTGCGTAAATAATAGTCTTATATCAGAGAGAAACGGTCGCAAAGGGTTGGGAAAAGATGATTTAGATAACTTATTTTTAGGTTTTTTTATTCATAGGACATCATTAGAAGCTAATTTTTAACCCCCGCCGCAAAAAGAGGGGTGTTATAAGTTGGACCGCTATGTGTGTCTGTGTGTCTGTCTGTGGCACCGTAGCTCTTAAACGGGTAGGCCGATTTGAATGCGGTTTTCTTTAATTGAAAGCAGGTTTTCTAGCAATGGTTCTTAGACATGTTTCAACAAAATCGCATCAGCCATTTTTGAGATATTGAACTTTGAAAAAGAAAATGAAAAGATTTGAAGTGACAAAGTCGGGGGTTTTTCATCTTTTTGTTGGTTAATGATATCAAGGATAACGCAAATGTACAGGTGAAGGAACTTTAAGGACCTTTATGTGATTTACTTATCTACTTTCGAACGTGGTTGTATACCGCAGACGAGTCATAATTCCAGCGTTTATTTTATTTTCATCACACTTGCTCGTCAATGATGTTATTCTATGCCTGTATACTCAACTCAAGGGCAATGGCGTCCATTGTTCCCGCGGGAATTATGGATTTACGTATAGTTTTTCTCCCCAAGGGAGTTAGACCTTAGTTTTAGAAAGTAGGTACGTCATTTTAGACTAAAGAGGTTTCAAGTCAGCCAACGTTTATTTACATCTTTAAAGCTTAGCTATAAGTAACCCAATTTTACACAATAAAATTTTGCCACGCTTCATGAAACTTCATTATTTTTATATTTTAAATTGATATCAAAATGTTTTGCAATAATTTTGTAAATATTTTTTTAGCATGTTGGAATAAACTGGCCGTAAGACCATTCGAATGCTGAACTAAACACAGTTTTGAGCATTATTTATGGTAGACGACTCGAAAAAGTGACAATCAGGGGAGCTACTACGAAATTCGAAATCGAAGTTCATGTCGTTTTCCTGACGCTAATATTATTTAATACAAGAGTACGATACGAACTTCGATTTCGAATTTTGTAGTAGCTCCCTGTATTGGCGGGTACGAGTTTACGTATGCCAATCAAATTTATGGAAAGTGTAAACAAACCGATTTCATCAAAATTCTTGTATTTAAACACCCACTGGATTGAATTAATAACACATTTATCTAAAATTCGTGTCTAATCACTTTTTTCACCAAAATTCACTTGATTTCAATATTTATTTATCATTTGAAAAAATTTCGTCAAAATCAGACGTTATTTCTTGAATGAAACTGGTGTATAATCATCTGTAGTAGCATAGACTACCGTAAAGATGGTGGAAAATTTGATATTTTAAAAATCGATTAATACTCGGTTGAATAAGCGATTAGTATTTATTTACCTTAAAATAAAAAAATACTGCTTTTATAATTAAATAAACAGTCTTTGGAATTAAATGAAGTATAGTAAATAATAAAATAGACAAAAATACTATGATCTATTAAATTAATGAATTAATCGATTTACTGATCAGATTAATTATTTTGCAATAGGTTCTAGGTTTTCACATCATTAAATGTCTGTGGTCGAGTTAATGGCGTCTTTGTTTACCCTTTGTATAAATTGGATTGACATAAACCAATAGTCATTATTTTTTTGCCGAGCTATGAAGTGTTTGGACACAAAATCATTTTTTTCGTTTTTTTTTCCTTGCAATGTGATGAAAATCATTGTCTGTATCACGGGCCGTAAGGGAATTACAAAATCGAGTCATTAAAAGCCCTCCGCCTCCGACGTCGGGATTCTAATAGACTCTCGTTAGTAATCCCCTTCTTACGCCCCTTAATTCACAATGTAGGTACTATTCATTTTCGTGGGCACATTTTTGTTGGCATGGTAGAAAATTCTGTTATCCGGTTATCTAATACCTAACCTACAAGTACAGGACGTCTAAAATATGCCTCCGGAGTATGTTGGGCCAGTTGTCAGTATGTCCAAGAAGTCATAATGTCCAGATGTTGTAAAGACCATTACTCAATACGTACAAGTGTCAGTATGTCCAAGGAGTCATACTGTCTAGATGTTTTAAGGACCATAATTCAATAAGTTCAGTCACCAGCACCAATATCTGACACAACTAGCGTGCATAAATATCTGATACGACTCTATTTCTAGGGCCGGAAGGACGTGTTAGATATTTTAGCACGCTCCGCTGTGGCAGATATTAATGCTGGTGACGTACAAGTGTCAGTATCTCCAAGGAGTAATATTATTGTCCAGATGTTATAAGGACCATTAGTCAATATGTACAAGTGTCAGTATGTCCAAGGAGTAATAATGTCCAGATTTTATAAGGGCTCTCTTAGTACTCATAGTATTAAAGGTCCGTCCTCAAAATGGCAAAAACTGAACCCTTATTGTTTGGTCATGTCCGTATATCACAGACATTTTAATGAAACGTAAGTGCCATGAAGATACGCTCTTTTGCTGGTGCATTTTTTCACATCGTATTATTTTCATCTGTAGTCCATTTCCTAGTAGTATAGTAACGGCTACGGATCCCTACAGCATGGTTAATATTATAAACCAATGAACCGATTTAGATGAAATTTTGTATGGAGATAGTTTGGGTCCTGGGTTAAGACTTACGATAGTTTTTATTACGGAAATTATCCTTAAAGGTGGTGAAAAAGGGGGTGGAATTTACTGTGAAAGTGTGATAATTGATGCGTCATCTGTAGTTTTAAGTAGTAAAGTAGTGCTCTAATTAAATGTTAACTACTTAATTTTATTTAGGCATTTTATGACAGCTCATCAAGCGCACCTCACAAGATTGACCCCTATGGGCGAGATATTAGCCTACGATCGGTAAGCGGAAACCATCTGTATTAGGTACTGATCTTTGTTGGGGTACTTATATGTCTACCAAAGCTATTAAGTTTTGATAATTAGACTTTTTAACTTTTTTAGTAACTGGACATTATGGCAACTAGACGTTTTAGCAATTTGTTGTTTTGGTAACTGGACATTATAGCAACTAAACGTTTTAGCAAATGGGTGATTTAGTAACTGGACATTATGGCTACTAGACATTTTATCAATTGGGTGTTTTGATAACTGGGCATTATGACAATTGGATTTTTTATCAATTTGTAGAATAGAATTATATCTATTTACTTAAAAACACAACACAAGATACAACAATATGATAGGAAACAAAATAAATAAAAACCACATAAATATACCTAACTATAAAAAGAAAACACCATCTAAGAGGCCCTCTCAACACACTGGCGGCATTACCTCTCGGTACAGTCAGATAAATTCGCTGGGAGAGCTAAGCGGCAGCTCGGGGGTCTCCTGAGGTCTCTATCAGCCGGGACGACAAGGCCCCCATGAAGGCCCTCATGTCAGCCGACCAGGGACTCATTGTCTCCACTGCGAGCGCCGCAAACTCATAGTCCTTTAAAAGAGAAGAGTATTTGCGGCGCTTGAGAACTTGGGCCTGGTCAGCTGCAGCCCCAGCTTGTGAGTGGGTTACCTGAATGTGGGACTGCGCGAAAGTGTCGACACATGTTGCGTCCCACACCAGAGCCCTTCCCAGCTTCCATGGCACCTGGATATAATGGCAACTGGGCATTTTAACAATTGGACATTACGTTCTTGACATTTTGACACCTGGACATTCTGACAATTAGCCCAACATACTCCGGAGTTTTGGCCGCTCATGTCCAGTCGCCGCGGTAAGCATTGACATCCAATATAACTTCCGATTCAAAAGTAACGAAAACGGAACCGAAACGGATATTAAAAACCAACCGGAAGTTTCGACTTAACGGAAATGGAATCGGAGTTCCGCAACATCCCTGCTTGAAACACTCGAATAATGACTCAGACACATTACCATTTTCTTGCGTTTTTTACCTATACCTACCTAGTTAAATCCAGCTGATTTTATGAGTGTTTACTTTGCCTAGGTTCGATGCGCCAGCTTCAACTCAAACACCGAAACCGAATTCAGCCGTGCAACAGCTCTTTAACAGCAGTAGGCCGCCGCCGCCCGCGATCGAACCCCAGTTGGTTACCTCAGAAACTCTCAGGTAAGTTCATTATTTGCCACTGAGTACTTATGACAGAAGATGTTCCCTTCTACCAAAAAATATGCTAGGGTATACAAGACTTGACTTAATATTTTAAATAATTTATATATCAAATATTTATCTAACAAATAAGCAATTACATAATTAATTACAACATAGTTTTAAAGGTTTGAAATTCGATATTAGACAGAGAAAGAAATACTAGTTAATTGATGTCACACGCAAGAAGCTTTATACCTACTGCGTAGACAAAAGCGTCCTCAAAAATCACTACTTATAGGTACATCCGTTTTTCGACTGCATTGTCTTTTTCTTCGCCAAACATTAGCATTTCATAAACGTTACTCTGCTGTGGTCCATATTAATGAACTACATAAAGAAAAGTTTTAACAAAAAATGGAACCGACTACAAAACCCTTGAAAATATTTTTCTAGGTACGTACCTACTAGCTCGAAGTCGGTGACTCAGCACGGCCCAGCATGAGTGGAACAATAGTCTTCTACTTCACCTACATACTTCAATCACTCATGCTGGGTCGTGCTGAGTCACCGACTTCAAGCTAGTAGGTACTTACTTAGAAAAATATTTTCAAGGGTTTTGTAGTCGGTTCCATTTTTTGTTAAAACTTTTCTTTATTTTTCACTTTTTAGTGATTCAAAAAAAAAAAAAAAACAAAATCATTTATTCAGTAAATAGGCCGCAATGGGCACTTTTACACTCATTTTTTAAAACTACCAGCGCTTTCGGAAAGACCATCATTGCCAAGAAGAATGCGCCGCAAGAAACTTGGCAGAAAGTCATTTTTTCAACATAAAATAATAACAAATAAAATACTTAAAAACTACAGTATACAATGAAATAAAAGAAAATACAAAAAATAATAATAATAATACAGGGATGTATGGGGTCCCTTAGTTACAAAACTAAACTCTAACTATAATCTACGTTCAGTGGAAGTGTAGACTGCTTCCACCGTCATAAATTAATAAAAATAATAATTATAATAATAATAATTTAATTCTGAAATTTACATTTCAGGTCAAGTAACCATTAAACTTTTGGATTCCGAAGGCAAGCTCACGTCTGCCGCCCCCAAAGTTAGCTCACACGAACTCATGTCATGCTCTGAAAGCAGAGCGGTACCGAGGCATGGTATTGCTTCCGTTCCCATAAGCTCTATGGGATCGTCTTGGGAGCTTCGACGTCGCGGCCTGTGACTAGAAATTAAACTAAAAATATACAAGTTTAAAATCCATAAGCTTAACAATATACAGCCTTAAATATAGCAAGGGGATGTATAAAGTCCCTGAGTTAATAATAAATTACTATATAGCAAGGGATGTAGAAAGTCCCTGAGTTAACAATAAATAAAATTCCTAATCTAAATAATTCAGAGATGTATATAGTCTCTGAATGTCAAAGTAAACTAATTTAATTAACCAAATTATACAATCTTCAGAGGCGTAAAAAGCCTCCAATGTCAAAAACTTAAAATAATTATTAAAATAAAGAAATGGAGATGTATAAGGTCTCCAAATGTCAAACCAATAAATATTTTTAAATTAAATTCTGCAACGTGGACAACGGCAACAGAACCAGAAACTAGACACGAAATGCGCCGGGACACTGCCAAGTCACACTTCACAACACTTATTTATACACCGACATAAACACACACACATACACAAACACGAATACATCATATCACACATAAACATCCTAATTTTCATCGGCTTTCAGTTTAGGCCATGTCGCATCATCACATAAGTACTCCTCAACTTTATAGTAAGTTTTCGTAACCAAAGTAGGTACATCTCACAACGATTCCATTAAGCCCAAACACGGCTTGTTGTTTTATAACAGAGTTCCGTTGCCTAACTTCCGGCTTCAGCATCAGATCAGTTTGAAAGAATCATTAACTTTAAAGCTTCTTCTTTGTTACTTACTAGGTATATTAATCATGATTGTTTATAGACGCTCGAGCATTAATTAGCTTTAACTAGTTCCATTGGCCATCTACGGTCTTCTTCATCAGGTCCAGTTTACCAAATGATACTTTCTGAATGCTTATCTTAATGCTAAAAATGCCAAAATCGCCATAGGTGTGCAAATAAAATTTGAGGTTTGCCCTCAATTTCCCTGGGCTCCCATCATCAGATCTTGACTTAGTGCCAATAGGACCACCTTAGAAGAGTACTCTTTCGAATATAAAAAGAATTTTAAAAATCGGTCCACAATTGACTGAGTATTCGGTGAACATACATAAAAAAAATACAAACATTGGAACATAGAACCTCCTCCTTTTTTGAAGTCGGTTATAAACTTATTATATTACCTTACTCCTCCACTCCAACAGCTACGTCTATGTGACACAAGCATGTCATCATGCAGAATTTCCTGCCTCCTCCGCTTCCACATAAATCGGCACCTAGTACCACTCATACCCAACTATCACAAACAAACACCACACACGATACTAACACGTTTTGAATTGATTGATCACTTTTTACTACTCTTTTTATGGTTCCGTAGTCAACTAGGAACCCTTATAGTTTCGCCATGTCTGTCCGTCTGTCTGTCTGTTTGTCCGCGGGTAAACTTAGAGACCGTTAGTACTAGAAAGCTGTAATTTGACATGAATATACATATCAGTCACGCCGACAAGTGTTTTTTTTTCTGGACTAACCCTATATTGTGGGATATCGTTGGATAGGTCTTTTAAAACCATTGGCGGGTTGCTAAGACAATAGTCATGTGTGACACTATGTGACAATCCGTAGCAGGCTGCCATAAGGACCCTTTTGCTACGGATTGTCACATTTTTCTATTCAGTGATCTGTTTGCGAAATATTTAACTTTAAAGTGCAAATTTTCATTGAAATCGAGCGAGAAATTCAGAATGGTAATGTAATGTAATGGGAGTAAACATATCAAATTTACAAGGAAAATTATAGCGGCTAAGATTGCTTGAGAATTATTAGTAGTTTAATAGTAAATAGCAGCCTAAGGTATAAAATATACCTAAACTTGGAAGACTTAGAAAAATATTATTTGATTTTTTCGTAATGGCTACGGAACCCTATCCTGGGCGTGTACGATACGCTCTTGCTCGGTTTTTTATCTTATTTTCTTAAAATATAGATAATTTTAAGATAATAATTCGAATATCTTGGCATAAAATCGCATAGTTAAATTTAAATATTTTGCCTATATAATATATATATATTCGTAACCCTTAAGTATTTTTGGATCAGAATAGGACAACATTGTTCAATAACCCTATCCTCGAAATAGTTTTCGAATCAAGGTATGTACAGTCAAGGGCAAAGATATCGACCCGGCCAAAGTTGCAAAACTATGTATACACGGCCTTAATGTTAAGTGCATAAAGTCGTGTATACATATTTTTGCAACTTTGGCCATGTCGATATCTTTGCCCTTGTACATTGGTAAAATATGAACGAACAATGCCAATTCTTCAGAGGGAAATGTTTTTCTATGTGCGTGTTACGTTACGTAACGGTTTTGTTTGATTTTGTAGATACGTAATAAATTGTGACATATTTATATGTGCGTTTCACGTGTATTTTGTACGCGAAAACTGTAAATAAAAAAAAAGCTAAAAGCAACTCCTGTCCTATGAGCTTTGTGTTTTTTTACTAATTAACTGTTTTATTTTCATGTTTTTCGAGATTAATTACATATTATGTATTATTAGCGATTCCTGTAGATTATTGAGTAGTAGTACTAGATTATAGTGATATCGGTAAGGTTATCAAAAATATTTGAACACGCTCTTACGCGATTGAAAATACGATCGTGTTCAGATAGTCTTGAACACCTAGACATCTCCGATGTTTGTGATAACGACTGTACAACACCTGTTTAGACCAGATGTCCTCTGAATCACATTAATCTCTATTTAATGTAGCAGCCAACCTTTTTACTTGCTAAAGGAAGAATTCTTGATTAGCGGTAACTGGAGAACATTCCTGGTAAGGTTGAAGCAGTGGTTTGCCAATCCATACAACCTTACGGGAGTTAGATCCCCGGCCGGGGCAGATATTTGTATGAATAATACGATTGTTTGTTCTCGGCTCTAGGAAGTTTAATATGTTTTTAAGTATGTATTTATCTTTATAAATAAGTATGTTTATCCGTTGCCCTGTATCCATAATACAAGCTTTGCTTAATGGGACTAGGTCGGTTTATCATCAAATTATCGACACTAAAATATTCCAATTTTATTTCAAACTCAACGTTTCGAGTATTTTCATTTCATCGACAATTTAATTCGTGAAATTTTCATTATAAGTAATTTCAATTTTATATATTTTTAATTGTCCGATGATTCATTGTATAGTTGTATTATTTCACGCAAAACGTTTCGTAATTTATTGTTTCATTTTTTTTAAATAACGTAAAACTTACTTCACGTAATTTCACTTGAATATGAGTTATTTTGCAACTAACCTAACCTACTTTTCTGGTAACAGTTTGATTCTGCGAGGATAGCAGTTCTAGCACAACCAAGTAACAACCAAAATAAATCATGTAGGTACTTATCTATAATAAATGTATTGTTTTGATGTGCTGGGCCGGTGTGAAAGATGACATTTTGACTGTTCATTAATTAAAGCGTCGAAATAAGGCTCGAAGTTACTTGAAGACACACTCAGAGATGACGAGAACACACTCAAAGTTGACGAGATGAATTTAGATGACGGGTTTTGATCGCGGGCTAGATTACATCTTGTCGCGGGCCGGACTTGGCCCACGGGCCGCTATTTCCCCATCCCTGTCCTAGTACATGGCTCAGTTTCCTCGACTGTACGTGTTGTCAATTATTTTACAATTTGTTGTAATAAAACTGCGAAGAAAATATGAACATCGTTGTTTTGTAATTCTGTCATTTATAATTGTTGCAAAACGAATCATCTGCCAAATATTCATAACAATAGTTTTTCTATGAAATAATAAAAACTGGAATGAACTGGTCACGAAACAAAATTCCATCAAACGATAATACTAGAACTAAATTTTCCATGAGACGTTTTCGATGGAATGATATTCGATGAAGGTCAATTGGTGTCAATTGTCCCATTAAATTTATTTATTTATTATTTATACAAGAAAATACTTCCCCATTATGAAAAAGCGGCCAAAGTCGGTATCGCGCACATAAAGTTCCATACAAATTTTTAGGTCCTGCTCTTTGCTGCAGTGTGGGACACACAAATTAAAAATTAGATTTGGTTGTGCTATACTTATACGAGCTACCTTCATCTTCTTCATTCTTCTCCAGGACAACTGGAATCACCTTGTAGGTTTAAATTCCCCCGAAATTTGTATAAAACACCGAAACACCTTATCTTATGTCTGACTGTACAGTCTTATAATCGACTTAAATTATAGGTTTGATTTTTCAACTGCTTCAGGGGGGCTGCTAAAAGGGATCCGTTTTTTCCGACTGAAGTATATAACCCTAAAAATCTTCTGATTTTTGCCTTTTATCGCTCTAAACTTTTTCTTTGATCGTAGTTACAATAGTATATTTGTAATTTTAGCAGTGGTCTGCACTAAAACTTTACGTTTGCCTATTCAATGGGGTTAGTTCAATATTGAACAACGCGCCGGAACTCTGGAATAATTAATCCGTTAGTTTGTTATCCCTTTTTCATTGCCGTATCAATTAGTCTGTGGCGTGTTGGATTTTTGTGGCTTGATGAATGCTTATATTTTTTATACATTTTTGTTGCATCAATGAGATAATAAGAAAATTTTATATTAACTTAAAGTATAAAACCTATAGAATATGTAGACGTTGGGTTTGCTATTGTTTACCTGGACGACCTACTGGATTGCCAGGTATAAACTCAAACAGTTATGTCGATGCCAGTTACTTTCACTTGATTAGATAATAGAACAGAAATTATTTATCAACGTAAGCGCTGTTTCATTGTGAACACGGTGATATAGGGTTCATCATCATCATCATGTCAGCCGAAAGACGTCCACTGTTGGACATAGGCCTCCCCCAAGGCTCTCCACTCAGACCGGTCTTGTGCTTTTCGCATCCACCGCGATCCCGCGATCTTAACCAGGTCGTCGCTCCATCTTGTTGGAGGCCTACCGACAGCTCGTCTCCTGGTCCGCAGACGCCATTCGAGAACCTTTTGACCCCATCGGCCATCAGTCCTGCGAGCAATGTGCCTATTGCCACGTCAGTTTTGCAATTCTTCGGAATTGCGATATAGGGTTGTCGGCATTTAATTAAAAACTATTAAAACTTATTAAAAAATAATTGCCTGTCCAGGATTTTTTTAGCAAAACCATTTCTAATATATTTTCTAATATACTAAATTTATTATAAACTATATTTCATTCTATTATCAGACCGGTGCAGACCTTTTCAAGTTCGGATCTTCTACTATAAGCATCTTTAGGTACGAAACTCAAATGCTTGCTTCTTTACCCACACGACGGAACGGGGAATGGTATTTAATGTATTTGCTTGATCAATCCTCATTATTTTTTAAAATTCATATATTTCACTAGACATCTTTGAAGTATTTTTTGATAACTGTATGTACCTCTGCTTTAAGGGTTAGTATCATTTCGTCTAAAAAGCTGCTATCCTACGTAGCCAATTAGCAATTGGTCTAAGTAACAAGTGGTTTTAGAAGCAACTGGTCTAAGTATCAAGTGGTCTAAAATTCTTTGACTCAAAGTCGACGAAGCTCCACTTGGCGGAGCTTCTATTCCGCGTGGCTAAGGCGCTTCGTGCCTTGACGCAACTCTAACCTAGCCTAATCTACCTATGTTTTTTTTCAAGTTTTCGACAAAAGCAGGTTAGAACCAGTTGCTTTTTAAACCACTTGCTAGGTACTTAGACCGACCAGTTACTTCTTAGACCACTTTCTACTTAGGCCAGCTGCTTTTTAGATCAGTTGCTACTTAGACCAGCTGTTTTTTTAGACGAAATGATACAAACCCTGGGTTGGGTAACATCTAATATAAAACGACTCGAGGAATCCATCCATCTAGAAGAATCAAGGCTAACCCTAGACAGCCCAAAGGCAAAAGACAGAATATCACGCATGCGCCTTATGCGCCAGCGAGACTCGTAACATGCCCCCTCGAGCTGGAAATGAAAGATGAAATTCCCTCTCAATGCCTACGAGTATATCACATACCTACCATTAATGAATAAAAACGCAATGTTATAAAATAATCGTGTACGAAAGCTCAGCTCTCAAGTAGGTACTTAAATCTCTTGTGCTGTACCTAACCGTGTTTTGGCCTCCTTAACCATTTGAGGTGCATCGTTATCGCGTCGCGTACATTAAGATTCTGACCCTTTCGTACTAATAAGACGGGGATGAATGCTCCCTATACTATAATAGTACGTATACGTTCCCTAATGGAATGTCAAGTCAAGATTACCGCTTTGCTTTTATTTCCACAAAAAGTAGGTAGGTATGTAAGTAGCTAATGAATTTATTGTTACTAGATTTACCTACACGCGTGAAATCTAACAGTTGAAATGAAATTCAGGGATTGTACTGAATTCTCATTAAATATAAACTAATGAACTATAAACAATTCGATCTTACGATAGCTACGTCTATTCAGCAAATGTATGTTCATGCAGCTCCTCCACCTCCACACTTTAAGAACACACATGAATCACGTAAACTCAACTATCACCACCACCTTAATTGTTTATAATTCATTGAGTCTATGGACCTCTTTCAATTCTCATAATCGTGTAACCTATGTCCTCTCAAGCAGAGGATCGTGGGTTCGAGCCCGGGTTCACACCTCTAAATTTTTCACACTCAAACGCACGTACTGCACGCACGCGTAGTACCTACCTGCAGGGCTACTACGAAACTCGAAATTCGTATCGTACCGTCCCTCTCGCTCTCGTATTAAACAATATAAGTTTCAGAGGGACCGCACGACACGAACTTCGAGTTTCGAGTTTCGTAGTAGCCCTGCTGTACACAAAACTTATGTATTACGTGCTCACGGTTGCAAACTGGACTACTATTTCTATATATGTCAGATAGCGGTGGAAAGATTGTGTTATGGCCTCGTCTTCCTGGCAGTCACGTATCCCTAAGAAACGTAATAAAATTACGCAATTAGCTTAACTCGTTTGGAGGGCATTAGTTAAACTAAGTTCATTATACAGTTAGACGCCAACCTTACAATTTAAATAGGCACCCTGAGTACTAATTAGATGGTCTGAATGCAATTGAATGTTGAGCGTCCTAAGAGTTCATTGGTCTTTGGCTATGGTTATTTAGATATCAATATAATTATATCCTCTCATAATAAGGTGAAAGTCGTTGAGTTTGCCCTTGAATAAAATTAGGCGGGTGAAGGTGGTTATAGATGGTAAAATATTAATATAACGTAGCGAGGCCATCTAAATATGGTTCGAAGACGAAAATATTAAATTTATCTAACATTTGATATGGTTGATACACAATAATTAGATATTTGTAATCTAAGACACCAACGGTTTCCTAGTGGTGTGTCCATTTTCATCGCTCTCTGCAAGGGGACTTTATTTGTTTAACTTATTTAAATGGATAAAATCAAAAAATTTGTTCCGCGTATTTTTTCTTTTCTTTTAATTTTTGTTAAGTGACGCTTTAAATGCTTGCATATTTAGCTAACAGATTCAAACTTGAAAACTATTTAAAAACTAATTGTATTATGCATAATAACATTTTATAATGAAAAATTCAACTGACTACAAAAAAACCATGAAAATAATTTCCTACTAGTCTGAAGTCGGTGGAATATGGACCTATATAGTCGCCTACCTCACCTACGGCACTACATATTGGGCTTCAATCACTCCTGCTGGCTCGTGCTGCGCCACCGACTTCAGACTGGTAGAAAATTATTTTTATGGTTTTTTGTAGTCGGTTAAATTTTTTGTTATATTGTTTTTACCCTTTTTAATATGTAAGTATATCTTTTTCCGATGCAGAGACTTTCATTATTGAGAAGCCCTGGTGCTTCACCACCCATTCCATTTCACCATTGTATTATTTGGAGCATAAATTGCTTAGCAACTGTGTTAAAGTAATTGAAATTCAACCCGTGAAATACTTGTTATTGAATAGTAACTCCGATGGTCAACTGTGGTCTTCATCATCAGTTCCAAGTGGAAGTGTGGTTCCAAGTTAGTGAAGTCACCAAATGATGATTTTCAAGAGCAAATGCACGAGTTACTTCTAATTATTATTTTGACTGCCTAGTGATTATATAAAAAATTTAACTTACCTACAAACTATGTGCCTACCTACCTCTAAGTAGAGAATTTCGTCCCAGCGTCAGTGCGCGGCTGTGTATACGGTATTGCATGTGCAGCTATTTCCAAACCGCTCCCGTTTAATCGCAGTGTGTGCTAAGTCTTAGACCCGACTTTGAGTCCAGGCAACGTAATGTTTCTACTTTTTTTTCTAGGGCCTGGGATGCGGGGGTGAGGCCAAAGACAGAGGAGGCCGCAGTCCGTCGCGTGGCCGAAAGAAACGCTCTGCGCTGCTCGCTACTGCGGAGCGAGGCGCGGAAAAAACAACAGCCAAAGGTAAGTTAGGCCACACAGCTAATAATACTAATGGCTCTGAGTGGTTGACTCAATGACACAGTGCAGAAAAAAGGAATAGTATAATGTCTTGGCAGCGTCCTTGATATAATTACCTACGCCGGTTCGGTACACAAACGCGCGATAGGGCTGCCTACTCAATATCTCAAAACGGCTAAACCGATTTTGATGAAACATGTCTAAAAACCATCGCTAGAAAACCTGCTTTCAAATAAAAATACCACATTTAAATCGGTCCACCCGTTTAAGAGCTACGGTGACACAGACAGACACACATAGCGGTCAAAATTATAACACCACTCTTACATACATACACGATATATACATACTCGATTTTGTGTGTCCCCGCAAAAATGAAACGGCCGCTGACTCAGCATTATGCTGAGGCGTTAGACGCCTGCAGCGCTGATTTTCTGTCAGGACCGTCTGTGACTTGGAATGATACCCAAATATACTAAACTTATACATACGTAAATAAAAATTAACAAATAGAAATAGATTAAATTGTAAGCAAACAACAAATAAATAGATTACAATAAATAATAAGTAAAAACAAGGAAAAAATAAGTTCATAAGTTTCAAAACAACAGGCTGGCGTATCCAAAGTGCTGGTTTAGTGAAAGGATTTTTGGAGCGTCAATAAGTATTCCTTCAGCTTGCGCTTGAAGGTGTACCCACTACACGCTCCTTGAACAGGAGGAGGGATAACATTCCAGCACTTGGACGCCGCGAACTTAAAACTTCCGCGGAATGCAGCGGGCCGGTGTTTAGACACAAGAGCTATTGCACTCCTGCGCTTACTCTTCGACCAAACCATTTCATTGTGGAGGTATAATAGGGCCCTATACCGTCTCACACCGAACCGCAGAGTGGCGAGGTGCATGCGCCTGCGTGCAGTAGGTACCCTTAGTGTAATTTTAGGTTACAAAATACGTCTCGATATCGTAAACGTTCCGCTAGAGGCGCTGTTCGTGTTTCCATACAAATTGAGATTTTAACGCGAAAGCGATCGAGACGTATTTTGTAACCGAAAACTTACGCTAAGTGTACAGGCATGTTCAGCTGGGCACGGAAACAAAAACGATCGAGCGCATGCGTTCTGTACTCGCTGTAAAAGCCTCTTAGAGCGGCCAGCAATGGATAAAATTATAAAAGACGAGTCTAGATTTACAGGTAGACACTATCACAATTAGGTACATTGCTTGCTATACGAGTAGGTACATACAGAAACATTAGGTACCTAGGTACTTATTAGTTTTTTCCCATTTCCTTATCACAGCAATTAACACTTTGATCCCGCAGCAAGAGACAACGTCGCTCGCAGAGCGAATACGTCTCCTTACATGCGACGTGGAAGACGAGGGCGAGGAGCAGCGGCCACAACCGGCTGGCGCGCCAGCCGACAAATACTGTAGCAGCGACAAGTCGTACAACAGCGTTGACCGGAACAACGAGAAAGCATTCGGCAGTGCGTCTTCAAGCTCGTCGTCCTCAACTTTGTCGGTGACGCCAGCGCCGCGACAGCAGCCGCCCGATTTGGGCGACGTGCACCAGGAACCGCAAAAGGTAAGAGAATAAACAGTAGTGCATGGTTCATCATCACCGTCATATCAGCCAAAAGACTTCCACTGCTGAGAGTAGACAAAAAATAATGCAATTACCATACTTAAGTAAACGAGCTCTAAGAAACGATACCCCACACGATACCTAGACCAAAAAATGTTTTCGCGCCCTCGTTTAGTTTTATGGGAGGCCACCTTTTTAAATATTTACTAAAAAATATTTTTTAACAATTTGTGCAGCTTCGGGTCAACATAATGCCTAATACTTTCATACTATTATGAAAATTTGAGTCGAACGGTTTGGTTGTAAAACCTTTGTGACGGAAGACGGAAAGGTGTGACAGCAAAAAGTATCCCTGTTTGGATCCGATGGCTCTGTGCATGACATCAGCGCCACCTAGCGTCCGCAACTTTGTTGGCTCTGAGGCTCTGAAGTTTTGAAATTTCATCGCGGCATTGTGACAAAAATCAAACCTATCACTTATAATACCAAATTACTGTGATACCGTGATTTGGGTGGACAAAAGGTTGTGAATTCATTTTTGTCATTAAAATTGAATGAGGTAAGTAAAATTTATTCAAAAAGTGTGTTTTAGTTTGGTTATGTCAGGGTTTGTTTACTTCATGTTTAGTTGTACTTTTACTGTAAAACGAAAAGATAAAGCTTTATTTTCTTAATGGTTTTTTTAAATACCTAATAGTAAAATTATATAATTGTTCTTATATCGCTAGTAATAAATTAAATATCGTTTTCTGATCAAAATGAGTACCTAAGTATCATTTTGAGGACCGGTTTTGTGAATATCACTCAATATAAAATTTCAACCACAAACCTTTTCATAAGGAAAATTGTTGGTATCTGCTGGACATGTCCGGGACGTAGAGGAATTAAGAACAAAGCAGGGACTGTGTTCAATAATTCAAGCTCGCACCATAAGTCTAAACAAATTGCTTTGTTAATGACAGATTCTTTGAGTATGACAGATTACCGAGCCTACATTATTTCTACTTTTGGCCACTATGAGTGCTGCGATAGATTTCATTACCCCCACCTAGTACTTCGCACCCAGCGAATAGAAGCCTAAAAATAACACATATCAGTCTGGGATTGATCAATTACCAGGAAAGTCTTTCATAATTTTGATGTTTTAGAACAAAGCTGTTCTAAAATAGAGCTCGGTATTTTACGATGTGCAATTAACTATGAATATTTCTTAGTCGGGTTTATCTAAGTACTTAGTGAATAAAATATACCTAGTAACATAGAAATTAACCAAAGAGAACTTGAATAAGGAAAACATGTTTCATAAATTTATTTTTATAATTTTATTTACATTTCTGTGTTCATAAAAAGATCAAAGGAAACAGTACCTACTTGTGTCAAGTATCGTGAAATCGTAATACCAATGTATTTTGAGGTTTACTCTCAAATAACATAGGTACTAGCTCGCGCCCACGAGTTTACGCTCTTTGTAACAGCCATATCAACCATAATGTGATCGTGAAATAATCTCTCGTTTCTATAACATAGAGGTCAAAATCTTATGCAAATTTTTCTACAAACAGGAGGCTATGCGTTACTCGTACCTTGCTGCGTGTATTTTTTAGTATACCAATCCTTTTAGAAATATCATCGTTAAATATTAGTAGGGTGTAATCCTGTCCACCAACCAAAAACCAACCAACCTAACGACCAAACTTGGTTCCGGGCTCGGGAAGACCCGAAGCATGTGTGGATGAAGTCGTCCCTTCGAACTCAACCACTTACTTAGGTATATGCCTGTTGTGTGATCGGAGACGCCGCTTCCTGTAGGCTTGTTCAGGCATCAAAGAAAATGCCGCTTACACAATGTTTGAATCATCAGTCGCAGATGCAAAGACCTTTGATGATGATGATTAGAGTGTACTCTTGATATGGTCCTTTGTGGCTGAGATTATAACTGTTAATTTTACCCCAGCCGCGGCCAGAGCCTCGGCGCCAGTTCCTATCGACTCTTGCGCCGCTGACGGCCTGTGTTGGCAGCGCAGCGCACCACGAAGGCTTCTACTACGTGCCGCCTGGTGAACGGGCCTCCGCCGCCGCTCCGCTTGACCCGCCTGATCACAGCGACGCACCCGCGCCTGACGTCGTTGCTGGCACACCTGGTAAATATGCTGTACCAACTCATGAGCATTCACAGGTAATAAAGAGACTTTTCAGCGTAAGGGTGGCGAACAGAGGCAACAGAGCTACCACACGACGCCTCCCTTTTGCATGCTTTTGCAATATTCTCGAGCACTCGCGCAATTCAAGTCAAAACACATCAGGTAACAACAAATATTTATTACAAAACTTCGCATTTTTCATCAAGTATCATGAACTACTTCCAAAAGACAGACAAGAGCTTAGTAAAGATCTACCAGCCCCGAGCGTTGCAATAACTAAGACCGCCCCTGCCAGTGGTGATCTCGTGAACATCGTCTACAACAGCACCGAATTTTGTAAATAGCGCCGGTGACTGGCATTAACTAACAGTACCTAATACCACAAACCTCTTAATCCTTCTGCAGCTCTCAGTTCGCACGGTTATTAATTTTTGGCTTGTTGCTCAATATATTCTTTCATGCTTTTCTCATTGGTAGACTCAAAAAATAACACTGTTGGTAGGAACTGTAGAGCTCTTGCCAGCTACTGCGTTTTCCTGCGTTATATTTAAAAAAAAGGTACCTATCACAATAGTACATTACTGTAAAGGCCGGGAAGTAGGGGGTTGCCGGGCCAAGCAGATATAGACGGCAGAGCGTAGCGAGGCCGGCAACCTCACGTTCCGGCCGAGGCTTGTATAGTGCTTTTCTCAAACATGACATGAAATAAAACAAAAAAAACAAGAAATCAAGCTGGCGGGACGCTAGTCTGGTCGCACGTGTGCGCGCGTGTCGTGCTAGCTGCTGGCGCGGCGGCTGCGGAGCGGGTGGTGCTGGGGTAGGCCGTGTCGCAGAGCGCGCGTTGAAACAAAAGACGGTCGCATTGCCGGCCAGCGGCCTGCAAACTTGTATGAAATCTCTTTGCAGGCCGCTAGTGACCGCGCGCCGGCAGGCCAGGCGCAGCGCCTGCAGCGCGATACTTCTCGGCCTATTATTTGTAACACAACGTCAATATTTCATGTCATGTTTGAGAAAAAGTCATTCTTTATTTCCCCTTCGTCCAATGGTCGAGTAAGTTCAATTTAAATTAACATCTGTGAAAAGTATATTTTTCACATGAATTTTCCATTCCAGATGACGTCATGTCACTTTTTACATCGGTTAAATGTTCTGAAACATTTTTCACTCTCAATTAAAAATTCTTATTTTTTTAGATATTTTTGCCCCACCACTGCACTAGTTCAAATATTCTGAATTCACTCTATAACTCTCGTGTGGAGTCGGGTTAGAATTACACCTCTCCATTTCTTCCGTGGATGTCGTAGGGGGTGACTGAGGATATAGGTTTAGGTATACCGTAGGCGACAGGCTAGCAACCTGTCACTATTGTACCGTTTTTGTCAAACTTAAAACCTAAAATTGCTAAAAGTGGCTCCGAAGCGGTAACGTTTCGTGTTCTCTGCCTACCCCATTTGGGAATACAGGCGTGATGTTGGTGTGTGTATGTGTGAGCTTTTAGTTTGTTTACAATGCTTACTACTCTATCGTATTGGGTAACTGTAATGATAGATGTAATGTTATTAGAAAAAAATAAAAAAAACACAACAGACGTCGTTTGAATGAAAAAAATGAAATCCTAGATTATTCAATCAATTCAAATGTAGGAAAAAGTTGCTCCATCAGTTGAATGAAATCCTGAATCGCCCTGTAATTTTCTTTGTCAGCCTATAAAAGGGCTGTCAACCGCAATAAAATTGTCAATCCCTAAGCAACTGTAGTTTGAATTTCAATACAATACGAGTACAATACTCGTACAAAGACTCTTTATTGTACACCAGAAATAGTAAGCGATACAGAAAACAGATACACAGAGAAAAAAATACAAGGTAAGCAATACGAGTAGGCGGCCTATTTCATGTGCTTTCTACGTTCAACCTCTTATCGTCTAGTCATTCTACTTTGGAATTGAGTGATACTGTGTATTTAGGTGCCGGTGATGGCGACGACGGCTTAGCCGCGTTTGCTCGCGCGGCGGGCCCTCGCACGGAACGGCTGCGCCAGCGCTACGGCCAGGAGTCGCAGCCAGCCAGCAGCGACGACGAACATGACGATTATGGTAACTTACTTAAACGGACTTGCACGGATCATAGTTAAGGGCCCAACGAGCGTAATTTTGGTTTCAAACAATAGTTCTATTTGTGTACAACTCATTTTTTTAATTTTTTTTTATTCGACTGGATGGCAAACGAGCATGTGGATCTCCTGATGGTAAGAGAATCCGGGCCTTGCGCAAGGTCCTACCACCTGCGTATTTTGAATCGCCTGGCCCAAATTGGACTTTTGTATTACACCGAATGCAGCACAAATTACGCGACCTATTTTCGGCTGTTACTTACTCGATTCACAACTCAAAAAGTGCTAGGGTCAACTAGTGTCAAAATGTATGGAATTTGATCTGTAAGCTGGCGATAACAATTCTATTTTTTAACCCTATGTAAACCGTGCAATTGCCTCATATACGTACACCTACAAAAAAAATACAAAGAAAACCTTATTTATCTAGGTTTCCATCGGCGTCCTGCAGTCCGTGGCATAGCTGTTAAGCAACAGCTCGGTGCTTCAGACGACATCTTGCAGCAAATGCAGAACGAGCTAACGCCGGCCACGAGCGCCGCGGCCCCAGCGCCCGCGCATGCCTGCCAACGAACCAACTCTAACTACTCCTGGCCATATTACTCCGAGGCAAACTTAAACTCGCGTCCACAGAGCAGAACCAGTGCCTCGTCAACCTGGTACAGTAGAACATCATTATCCTTTCAGTAATTAACTGCACTTGGCATTTTACCGCCACAAAATGTTGAATTGTTATTCATCCTTTTCCTTTAAGTTACCTAATCTTAGCCATCACTTTATCACCACCTTCGACATCTGCCATGTAGTAGCTAAGATTAGGCAACTTGAAAGATCAAATGGGAAGCAGATTAGATACCGTCTGGTTGTCTGACTGCTATATAAAAGCTGTGGATGAGAAGGAACGGATCAGTAAAATGCCAAGCG
Source organism: Choristoneura fumiferana (assembly GCF_025370935.1). Classification (NCBI taxonomy): domain Eukaryota; kingdom Metazoa; phylum Arthropoda; class Insecta; order Lepidoptera; family Tortricidae; genus Choristoneura; species Choristoneura fumiferana. Next base: position 30,407,436 of record NC_133472.1, read on the forward strand.
CGATCAATAACCGAGAACTAGTTCGTTTTAAAATTATGATCTTTAGCCGACAAACTTCAGACGGCTAGACAGCCCAGAGGTTAAAGAATCTGACCACCAAGCTTAGGATCCGAAATTAATAATTTTGGAACTTGTTAAAGTTATCGTATCGTTATCAAGCTGTGTGAACGCAGGTCGAAGTCATCAGAGTACGTGACAGCGCGGCCGTGCGCTGCCCCGACGCAGCCGACACACAGCGACGCCTGCTATGCGCACGCGCAGAGCGCGGCATACGCTCACTACCAGCACCGGCCGCCGCAAGAAAACGTGTACAAGAACTGCTCGCTTTACGCCAATATTGGGTAAGTCTTTTGATTTTTTATTGTTTAGATCAGCTAAATAAGTGGTCTATAAATTTTTAATCAAGTTCCTATCAAATGAATATGTCGCTAAAGTCGAACTTTCAAGTTGACAGACACCTCTATTTATTTATTTAATCCTCTTAATGGCTTTAGACGACCAGATGGCCTAGTGGTTAGAGAACCTGACTACGAAGCTTGTGGTCCCGGGTTCGATTCCCGTGTCGGGGCAAATATTTGTATGAAAATACGAATGTTTGTTCTCGGGTCTTGGGTGTTTACTATGTATTTAAGTATGTATCTATCTATATAATTATATTTATCCGTTGCTTAGTACCCATAACACAAGCTTTGCTAAGCTTACTTTGGGACTAAGTCAATTGGTGTGAATTGTCCCGTGATATTTATTTATTTATTTATTTATTTAATGGCGGCCATAAGGCTTGGGCCAATGTCAGTTAACTTAAAAATAAATATATTTTACTTGTTCACGTTGTACGGTGATTGTAGTTTTTGCAACTTGATAGCAAAATTCCAGAAACCACGCGGAGATAACTTGCGCATTAAAAAATGTCAGACACGAGAGCAATATAGAATTTTATGATCACTGTTGACTATTAAGGTTAATCGCCGCATAAAACACTATCAAAATTATACTTCAACTAGCCAAAGAAGCAGAAATACCAAAATTAGATATCATCTACATCCGCCATGTTCGAATGCTACAAATCGAATCCAGACACCTTTATATGGCATTATTGTTTTATGACATGCAAACGATTATGAGCTTTAGGGTGGTAGACCACATATTTGGCTAATGGTACGCTAAGAAAAAAACCTTTCGAAATACTTACCTAATAACATCAGGTTATCTCAAATCAACTAAATTTTGATTCAACTCTTTTGTGTAAAAATAATTTTTGAAATTCCAAAAGCATTCCTGATTGATTAAATATTTAAGTTGAAATACCATTAAGTAAGTAGGTACCTACTTCACTCGATCACAAAAAATCCGCACCTACTTAAACCATTTTTTTTTTACAAAAATAGTGATATTTTCAATAATATTTAACGATATTGGGAGAGAGGAACCACCTTATATATTTTTGCGTATGAATAACCCAGTCTTAACAGTGACTCCTCTTCTACCTTTTCCCTTCCCATCCTCCCTTCCTTTAAGCGTGCCATTTGAATTTTGTAAAATAAAACGTAATTATGGCGAAACGAAAATGTTGATTATGCTTTTCTTCTATCTTAAACAATTTTGATTAAGGAAACTCCAAAAATGTCGTTAGCTGTTGACGAAAGATTGTTTAGGGAAATGGTAATTATGATTATTGACAAATAAAATTCGCCTTGGGCAAACGTTTGTTTCGAAGGTCTTCTCTAATTGGAAACGGGCGTAATTTTCCTTAACAACCGGTAAATATCATTAAATCTGCAGCTGCTGCAGGGAAATAAAACGCCAATTCAAAATCAGAATTGTGTGATAGAAAAAATAAGTAGGCTATATTTAACACTGCTGTTTAATTTTTAAGAACTCTCAAAACGCGTTTGCTCTACAACAATTGACTTACTATTTTTAAAGTACATTGTGCATTAATGGGCGTAAGAAGGGGATTACTAACGAGAATCTGTTAGAAGCCCGACGTTGGAAGCGGAGGGCTTTTCATGACTCGAGTTTATAATCCCCTTATGGTCCGTGATACACAATGATTTTCATCACATTACGAGGAAAAAAACGCAAAAAAAAATAACAAAAAAGTAAAACCGACTCCAAAAAAATATCAAAAAGTGGAACCGACTACAAAACTCTAGAAAATATATTTCTAGGTAGGTACCTACTAGCTCGAGCCAGCAGGAGTGGTAGAATAGTCGTCTACCCCACCTACATACTACGGGTTTGGCAGAAAATTATTTTCATGGTTCCAATTTTTTGTTACTTAAGTATAGTTTTTTTCTTCCAACTACGCTTTAATTTCATCATAACCGCACTAAATACCTAGCAAAAAGCGGGACTTTTCTGCTTTAGAGCAATTGTTGCTACCAATCCTATCAAAAATAGTAAGTAGCGTATTTAAAAAAAAAACTTTGTGTGTTTGGTTGGCCAACCTGGCGCCCATCCGAAATTTGACAGATCGTGGGTAAAAATATATCTGCTACTGGCTACTAAGAAATTAAAAAAGAAAACAAATTGGCGGGAACCTTGCGAATTTTCCGTGGACATTTTGGGTGACACTATTTACCGGCACAGATAATACCGAACCGCTATTTCGAGTACATGCCCATACAAACTGGTGTCAAACAGACAAGAGTTTCTATGGGCGTGTCACAAAATATCATGTCGGTATTGTACGTCCGGTAAATAGTGTCACCCAACATTTTTTGAGAGTGCGAATCATGGAAACATCGAGTGCTAGTGTCATTTCTTTCCTATGAAATGTTTAGCATGGGTTTTTTTTCGTCTACTATTCCTGTAATAGTTGAAAGAAAAGCAGATTATGCACCTCGCATTAAGTAATTTATATTGCCCTCATGCTTTTTAAAGCCCTCGCTAACGCTCGGGCTCCAAATCGGCACTCGGTGCAATAATAAATAACTTTCTGCTTGGTGCAACAATCTGCTATTTTAAAACTAAAGTTATTACTCCATTGATAAGAAAACTACCGTAAATCCATGATTCCCGCGGGAACAATTGAGGCCATTATGCTTTAGTATACAGGCATGGAATAACATCATTGACGAGCAAGTGTGATGAAAACTATATTTAAAAGCTACTGATATTAAATTCTACATGTAACTGAAAATTATTGCTTTCTTAGCTTACTTAGTTCTCGTTCTTTTTTAATTTTAACCCAGTTTCCATTGTAGACCTAATTGTAGACATTCTGAGGTAACAATGTATAGGTACAACCGAATCGATAACCTCCTCCTTTTTTGAAATCGGTTAAAAATCGGCGGGAGGGGTGACACTATTTACCGGCCAGGATAAACTGACCGACATGGAAATACCGACCCGATTATTCGTATACACGCCCATACAAATTCGTGTCAAACTGAAATAAGTTTCCGCGTGGGAACTATGGCCCTAAGCCCTCTTGTTCTGAGAGGAGGCCTGTGCCCAGCAGTGGGACGTATATAGGCTGGGATGGATGGATGGATGGACATGTAAGTAAAGCCAAGTTTAGACTTGCAAGAAAAAACGTGCAAGTTGTATTACATTGCGGCGCTCGATTGACCACAACAAAGTCGTTGGCTCTATGGCCTCACAACTTGCACGATTTTTCTTGCAAGTCTAAACTCGGCTTAAGGAGCGTGTAAGAATATTGTGTCTTAAGGGCGGTAAATAAGTAATTAATTTATGAGTCGATGTTCGTAATTCTAGTACCGCCCGTGCGACATACAATGTTTTTCATCACATTTGGGAGTAAAAATATAATTCTTCCAAATATTGGCGCTACCTTAGGCTGCGCTCTTGGCAGCGCCACCCTCCCCTCCCCCTCCCGCAGCATGCGCCGCAACGTGCGTGTGCATGTGGTTCTGCAGCAGCGCGCGCAGCACCATCAGTACGGGAACTGACTCATTTACCGACCTTGGGCTTCATGGCAAGCAAATTTGTACGGACCACGGGTTTCATGACAAGCACATTAAGGTCGAGGGTTTTATTTGGGGGGTTGCAACCAAGGTAGCCTGCCTGTTACGACACTGTTTAAGAGCAAGTGTGATGAAAAAATATTTCCATATCGGTACCTATTATTCCGGCCGGTAAAGAGTGTCACACGGAGAGAACAACGCAGTCTTTGGATTGTTATTGTTTATTTTGTGATAAATGTTTTTTATTTCCTCGCAGTGGTCGTGAAAAGCACAATGTTTAGTCTCGGCCAAAAGTGCAATAGATGAACTCGTATTATCGAAGACCTCCCCTTTGAGTCTTCCTTCAAACTAACTCGTTCATCTATTGCTTAGTACTTTCCAGTCTGTACAACAATATACCTACTCTTTTTTAACACAAAGTTATTCTTGTCGCAGTTGCTCAGACAGCAGCCAGGAGCTGTACAGTTCGCAGACCAGTTCCGAGCAAACATCGCCAGTGCGGTCGGCGTCGCGCTGCCGCCGCCCGGAGTCGCCGCCGCCCATCCGCAACCACCATCAGCTGCTCTACGTGCCGTATAACGCACACTATCACTACCAGCACCACGATTACACCACGCATTGGAACCCCGGCGATTGTAAGTGCCACTGGCTTTACTAACACTGGCAAGTGCACCTTTACTCCGTACAATAAACAACAGGTTCTCACGTTGTAATTTAATTCAAGCTGATTTGTAGTTTTAATTCAATTTCATTTCATTTTATCCATAATTTCATATTATTTAATTTGTTATATCTATTTAATTTATATTTAATTGTGTACTGGGACTTCTGTGTAGAGTAAAAATTTAATTTAATTTTTCATTTTATTTCTACTCACTGATTCTCAGAAAGTTAAATTCAGCAAACAATGAAATTGTGTCAATAGCTCACTAGATAAATTAAGTTACTATCAGATAAGTACATAATATTATTCATTATGAGTTTATGAAAAATGTTAACAGAGAACTCGCCTTGAATTCCCATGATGATGATGATGATAGAGCTTTCTTGAATTTTCGAGAATATTCTGCAACTTATACATTGGTATTTCAGATACTCGCATGCACTCGTATTACCAGCAGCAGAGTCGCAGCGGCGCGAGCACGCCACAGCCTGCGCAGGCGCAGCCGCAGCGCGCGCAATACACGCACGCTCTTCAACTACAGGTATCAAAAAAATACAATTATCTAACCTAACCGCACCTAACCTTTTTTTACCGGGGAGAAAATGCATGTGGGGGATCGGGACGGGAATGTGGGATTCCCGAAGCAGAAGGTCCCGCGGCATACGCACTAAAACTCCCCGGAAATTCCGCCTCGCAGCATGGCGGCACGGCCACAGGAACGCTTGTGGCTTACTTCTGCGGCTCCGCCAGTGGCAGTCGCCATCAGGCGACCCACCTCGAAGACGCGCCAGGATGGTAGGGCGCGTCTTCCTCCTCAGCCTGCGTCCCGTACTGTGACGGACTCCCTCGAGTCCACCACTGGAAGCTGGGCGTTAGGGGCGACGCCCTGAACCTAACCTAACCTTTTTTTTACGTGTGGAAAATGCGCCTTATGCATGTCCCCCCGCATCGTGGGGACGGTGCGGGTGGTTATGTGGGACTCCCCTCTCCTCCCCCTTCCCGAGTGGAGTGGCATAACTACCCACTAAAACCTGTCGGTGGTCCTCCTTGCTTTCTGCAGATGCCACGGGCGCACTTGCGTGTTTCAACCGTGACATGCGAAAACTGGCCGCGGCTCTATAAAGCTGGGATTTATAGAGCCGGGGCCCCCGTGCCAAGAAGGCGGCGACCGACCCCTTGGTCCTCCGTGGCTCTGCCATCCCCGCATATCCTAACCGCTTCTATGAATAATTTTTTGAATCAGGCGTTACTTTGCGGAGATCCATATCAATGAAAGATGGTAGAGTCTAGTCATCTGGTAGCATAGTGTACGGTTGTGTTGCTCTGAAGATGAGCTCTGGTTGAGTTCGAAATGCGTCAGTGTAGTGTGGTGGTGTGATAGATGGGTTTGTGTTTGTGTGATTTGTATGTGTTCTTACAGTAGTGTGGAGATGGAGGAACTGCATGAACACGCATATCTGGCATAAGCTTAGCTATCATAAGGTCGCGGGTGACCAAAGAAATTATTTGAATCGCTTCTATGAACACAAATACAATTTTTAAAAGCAGGAAAACGACCATAAAATAAAGCTTTATTTACATTTACTCGTTCTGTTTCACTATTAAAGTTTCAGTTGTGTTTTAATTACAGACCCTTATACCAGCGCAGGCCCGCTACCGCCCAGTGCCCGCGCCGCAGCCCGGCGGCGGCAAACAGATGATATGCTACTCGGAAAAAGTACTCGTGCCTTAAATCTATACCTAACTAGTGTTAACTCGCGGCTTCGCACACGTAAATCATTAGATCCGGCAGCTGAATTGAAATTTCGGGGTTTTTAAAAAGTCGTGGTTTTCATTGACGTTACATTAAAAACAATAAAGTCAAATTTTATTACTCTAAGCCAGCGGTTGTTGTTTCGAAATTTTATCCCTATCCCGTGGGAATATCGGAATAAAAAGTAGCCTTTGTTTTATTCCAGATGTCCACATCTTTACATACCAAATTTCATACAAATCCGTCCAACCTTTTCAGCATGAAGGAGTAACAAACATACTCACAGCGGCGTCTTTAGCCCATGTAGCGCATGTGCAATTATTACTTTAGCGCCATCTAGGAAGTGCGCGGCCGCTGCCTGCGCCCGTGTGCAACGCACATTCACACGTCACATTTAAGAGTATAATATTAGTAGGAATAGGATTAGATATAGACGACCAGATAGCTCAGTGGTTTGAGAACCTGACTACGAAGCTTGAGGTCCCGGGTTCGATCCCGGTCGCGGCAGATAAGTATTCGTGTGAAAAATACGAATGCTTGTTCTCGGGTCTTGGGTATTTAATACCGATGTATTTAAGTATGAATATCTAATTAAGTATGTTTATCCGTTGCCCAGTACTCGCATAACACAAGCTTTGCTTACTTTGGGACTAGGTTAATTGGTGTCAAGTGTCTAGTGATATTTACATAAGCTTTTGTTAAATAGCTCATTTTTAGCAAAACGGATAACAGATGGAAATTGAATAGTTACCTACTGCACCACGTTATCACTAGCTATTGTACTCTATTTCAACTAGCTAGACGTCCTAGCCGCAAGTGCGCCTCGAACTGAAATATTTGGGCACCCTAGGTTTAGCTCAAACATTATAATTCCATAATATTATTATAATTCCCAGGTGGCAGCCCCTTTGTACCAGCAGGCGCCGGGTTCCCCGCAACGCTCGGCGCGCGGGGCGCCAGAGGGGGCGCCAGCCGGCGCCTCCGCGCCGGGCGCCACCTCGCCGATGGCACCCCCGACAAACCCCGTGTACTATGCCATGAACGTCTGACGCGGGGACTAGGTATATCTACCTACTGCTCAACTCAGAATTCCTTTAATAAACGAATTGTCATTAGTTCGTGAAATTAAGGTAATTAGGTGACTTTTTTTAATTTTGTTACATAACGAAAAACACGATAAGATAAAAGTAAAAAAAAAGCTGAAGTACCTAAGTATTCGAAGGATAATGTCACGTTTATGAGTTTTACGTGGGTAATGTTTTAGATGTGTCTCTTTAGTTTATTGCTATGCGAACAATTTTGTACACCAGTAATCTCTGGCCATGTCTTTTCTAGCGCAAGTGTTGAGAGGAGTAAATACTCCTAATACAAATACAAATGTTAGGGCTTTTCTCTAGTCAGTCCAGCTCATAGAAGAACGTCCTCTTGATATTTTGCCATTGACCTTTTCCTGCACCACAAGTCGCTCTATAGAGTGCTTCCCACTCGAAGATAAGTATTATTTAGATAGATATTTTAACATATAATTTCAATTGATTTCAGGTGAAAATCGTGGTGGGCCCTACAGGCGATGTCCGAATCAGTGTCCAGCCGCCGTCGCGAGCAGTCCAGTCCGACAAGAAAGCGCCCTGAAAAACTCTTGACCGCCAACGGTCAAAGCAGTATTCTCACAACGGAAGGTCCCTGTTGACATGTTATCAATATGCGGGCGAATTTTCGGTTTTAAAATATGAAATATTTTATATGAGCAGATAAACTTGAAACGGGGACCATGATTACAAGACGTCATTGCTAAACTACATGTTAAATATTTTGTAGCCAACAAACCATACGTACAAAATTAGGAGACGCCTATTATTTTATGGTAGCTACCAAATTAACTTTTTAACGAACTGAGATACCTAATTTGTATATTCGAATCGAAAATGTTAAATATGGATAGGTTTCAGTTGGTGTTTACTGTTTAGCTAGATTGGCAATAGTGTTTATACTGTTTAGCTAGTTTTCCATTAAGACCTGTTTTTAGCAACGAGTTATCTCACAGCTTTTTTTAACATTTTAAAAATTATATCATCTATTGCGCTAGCAGAATTTAAGTCGCGTACCAAAGAAGATTAAAATCTGTTTGCATAAAATGCAACAAAAACAAGCATGTGCTTGCCAAGGAACGGAAATCATTACGAACTTAGTATATTGTGTAATGATTCCACTGTATTCTCCCGCATTTATTTATAGATAATAATTATATTAAAAAGTTACCAAGTTGCCGCATTTTAGCGCCATTTTATATAAATTAGTTCATACGATTTGAGTTACTGTGATTATCCAGTTGAACGATGTTCTAAATTATAAAAGTTACCTTTCCTTTTTGACGTTTTTGCAGACGCTAATCTGACCTTGTTGCACATTGTAAATATTTAGTAATAGTTATGACAGATATTGAACAATAATTATAATTTAAGCATTATCGAAAATTAGTGCCAAAATGTTTTTGCAGTATTACAATTTATTATTAGGAAGTAAGTTAACGAATGCCCGACGGCAGGCCGTTCCCGAATTCTGTCTCACATAACTGTGTTTTGCAAGACTGCCACTTGCTCATGTAAATAGAAATTGATAATGGGCGGACTCAATATTTCGTACACTTGAGAATCTCTTCAATCGATCTGTAGGTGAGATAGGTTACTGTATAGCAATAATGACTGTGTATTCTCAATATGAAAGCAAATAACCAGTCAGAGGCACTGGTGACCATTCGTTCTATAACGTGGCTGAGTTTCGTAGCTTATTAAATAGCTGACGATGTGATTCGATGTGGTTCTAAAAAATTGGACGTACCTACTCTTGACCGTTCTTTCGTCATAAATAACAATAAAACTACTGAGGTTTGTGTTCTTGATTTATCTGTGGACGCACTAACACTATTAAAGACGCCTATTTAGCTAACCTCACAGTTTTTTTAAAATCGGTTTTCCGAATAGATTCAGAAGTCGGCAAAATTATACCAGCATGGTATGATGATCGATACCTACCAAGATCAATTTGTACAAGCACCCTTTACGATAATATTACTATATGTCTCCAAAGTCGAGAATAAGTATTTGATATTTTTGAGCTCTCGGCACATTACATACATACGAGTATATAGACATAAACGTCATATGTTGAAAATAGCCTGAATGGGTTCGAGAAAAGTATGGTACGACCGTGCCTTTGGTTTTGTTTTGCTCGACTTGGCGGGGGCACTGCCGTGCCCCCAGATGATCGTCACTGTAGACGAGGTCATTTGGAGTGCTGTCGAATAGATAAATCAAAATGCCTAGTAGATGCCACATCATAGAGTTGTGTGTACAATGTGGCCACTGATGAATATATTCATGAAGGGATCCATGCCATGTATCCCGATGGAAACGTCGTCACGGGACCTTTATAATTTCTGCAGACGGCCTAGATTTGAATTTATTCTTAGTATATGGAAGTTTGAAAGATTTACTGTTAGAAAATAGTTAAGTTTATTGTAGATATAACATTCATAAAATGATCAAAGAAGTTACCTATATCCTATATTTAAAGCTGATCGGACAGACGTGGGCTTATCCTCGATTTTCTAAAAGATTTGTTCGGGTCACTGCAAACAGGGAGCTACCTACCGGAACAAATTGTCACGGCTCAGGTTCGGCTTAGGCTTCTGGTACTTAATAGAAAATTAACGCGATTTCAGACAGACTGGTTATTAATGTTTCCAAAAATAATTATTATGGTGTACGTAAATTATGAGTGTGAGACTAAATAAATCAAAGCAACATTTAAAATGCTTTTTCAGCAAAGTGAATAAAATTGTTACCAGGACATTGGTCTAAGTGATGTAGCGACAGCAAAAAAGTTATACTTATGGCTAAAAATCTGTCGCTTAGGTCACTTCCCGGCCATGTTGTAACGATGTCGCACAAATAAAAGACCAAAAAAAAACGTAGACCAAAATGACTAACCCGTTGAATTGAAAATACATATAAATAAAAGATATTTTTGTCTATTCCAAAATAATATTTTATAACGTTAATACGTGTGCCTTTGGTTTTAGGTGCAAACGTACATTCTATAAATCGCCCGCTTGTTCTCAGTTTTTCACAAATCTAACCGTATTATACTAGATTTACAGTTTAGTGGAAACAATAAGAACCTACTCGCACATAATACTTTTGAAATCTTAAGGAACGACATGCGCTTCCACCTTAAAGCCTTAGTTTGAAGGTTGACTCTTTGTAGAATAAATACCTAGGTACGTACAATGAAATTGTAACGGAAGTAAAACACTTACGTATATTTATTATACTGACGAGTTTAGAAAGCACTTTTGCACCAAAAGCCACAGACAAAACCGTAAGTAGATTTAAGTACCGTTTAGATAAATGTTTGATGCTCTCCAGTTAGGTCATGGAAGGCAGCGTGTAAATATTATTATAAGTACCTATCTAGTTATGTGATGCTTATAATATTTTAGAAAGAGACACATAAATAGTCTGGAATCTAGTCAATATTAAAGTTAATGAGTAGGGTCCTCCATTCACGTCACCCAGTCTGTAAAAAATACTCACAATATTTTTTTATGAAGGAATCATAGAACTACGTCGAGTAAAGAAAATTAAATTCAAATTCAAATCATTTATTCAGTAATTGGGCACTTTTACACGTAATTTTTTAAACTACCAGCGCTTTCGGAAAGACCATTATTGCCAAGAAGAATGCGCCGCAAGAAACTTGTATTGGCAGAAAGTCATTTTACCAAAATAAAATAATTACAAATAAAATACTTAAAAACTACAGGATAAAATTAAAGAAAAAATTACAAGAAAAGAATGATAATAATTAATAATCAAGGGATGTATGGGGTCCCTATTAGTTACAAAACTAAAACCAAACACTAACTATATCTACGTTCAGTGGAAGTGTAGAATGCTTCCATCGTCAAATAGAAAATAATAATAATTTGATTCTGAAATATACTTATGTACATTTCAAGACGAGTAACCATTAAGTTTTTGAACGAAGCGCGTGCGGCAAAAACTTGAAAATTAAGAATTAAATCGAAGCCCTAAAAGCCGAAATTTATGTTTTGGTTTAGGATCTAAGTCAGGGTAGTTATAATTTTAAAAAAAGGTCATATGTAGATTCTGGTAAGCAAGTGGCGCGCAAGGTAACGGCCAAGTGCGTGTCGGGCCACGCGCAGTGTACTTGTATGTAGAGTCTCATATCTACTAAAGGCGGCAAATATTCAGTATTAAATTTTAATCGACTTATTTCTCGTTTACTTAAAATCCCACTTTACCGTGATAGTTTTCCTTTTAAATGTTAGAGGTTTTGTTAGTAAGAAACTGTTGGTACCTACTCATAATATTTGCCACTTTACCGAGACTTTGAAATTACTAAAACTTACTTTATGTATGTAAGTAAAACTTCAGGTATCATTATTTCCTACATTCAGCAAATGAGGATCCAACCATAGTGCAGCTCGATTCGATGGAGAACATACCTCCATGTAGGTATAATCTAATCACATTATTTGTTGTTAAGTGAAATAAGTAGCGTTTGTAAGGTTAGTGGTAATGTTATATCTGTAGATAAAGGTATTTAGATAGTTATCTACCTTCGTAGATACCAGCCCTTGACAAAGTTACGCACTCAGTAGGTAGATGAGTACCTAGGTACCGTTACTGCTTGTATTACACACATTATGAGGCAGACTACGACACTGTAATTAGGTACTAATAATGTCGTAAGATGTGGTACCTGTTGTAGGTATTTGAGAGATGTTACGTTATACTTAATAAAAGTAATGAGACAACAGCTAGCACTGCCGAAGAAGTAAATAAAATAACCAAATTAGATTTCGAAGCATAAAATACTTCAACTTACTTACCTAAGTAATGTTTATTTGTTTCTGCTTGTTTTATTAATACAACGCCTAGGTACACTATTAAGTATTCTGATATTAAAATTACTGTGTCAAACTAGTCATGTGTAACGTTTCTAAGTCTACAAATTTGGTCTAACAATGGACATTACCATTAAAAAAAAATAATCATTAGCCAGCGGCCTTTGCAAGAGTCGGGGACCGAAAACTACCTTCTTTTGGAACATCTCCACTGAGCATAACGCAAATGCTACGAGACGAGACTAGTTATTGAATACAATACATAATTATATATAAAATATTTAATTAGATCTCATTATGTATTTATAATGCTATAATTGAATATTCAGCGGTTAAGATTTTTTCTCTAAAATTTGAGTATTACGTACACGTGTTGTGAATGAGCTACAATACATTATACATGTAAGCAATCTGACGGATGTAGGTATTCTAAAGATTGAATACCTATATATTGTATTCCGATCCAATTTATGAAAAGCGTAAACAAAGACGCCATTAACCCGACCATAGACATTTAGTGATGTGAAAACCTAGAACCTATTGCAAAATAATTAATCTGTTCAGTAAATCGATTATTTATTAATTGAATAGATCAACGAGTTTTTGTCCATTTAATTATTTACATTACTTGATTTAATGCCAAAGACTGTTTATTCAATTATAAAAGCAGTAATTATTTTTTAATTTTAAGGAAAGTACATAAAAATCGCTTATTCATCCGCACATTAATCGATTTTTAAAATGTCAAATTTTCCACTATCTCTACGTTAGTCTATGCTACTACAGATTATACACATACATATGTTTCAATCAAGGAATAACGTCAGATTTTGACGAAGATTTTTCAAATGAAAAATAAATATTGAAATCGAACCTAAAAACATGGTCGGTCATCGTTCATCCACCATTACCTCTCATATTTCGTTTTCTAGAATTTTTAAACTACTAGACACTGGCAAAATTGTCCTCCAATGGACAGAGCCATAGTTTTAAAAAAAACAACAACAACAAATATTGAAATCAAGTGAATTTTGGTGAAAAAAATGATTAGTCATCTTGTTAAAAGACACGAATTATAGATAAATGTGTTATTGATTCGATCCAGTGGGTGTATATACAAGAATTTTGATGAAATCGGTTTATTTACACTTTTAATAAATTGGATAGGCATAACGTGTATTGGCTTTATTGGGTAACATTAGAGTTTAGTTTAGGACTATTTGGAGACCTTGATTTCTACCCCGGTATATTTTAATTACGAGCACAATCACCTACATTAAGGTGGTTTTCCACCGGCGAGGCTCGAGGCGAGACGAGAATTGAAATTTGTATGGCAGCGCCCGCGGCGGCTCGCAGCGGGCGCGCGAGAATGCATACAAATTTCAATTCTCGTCTCGCCTCGCCTCTTCGCGTCTCGCCTCGCCGGTGGAAAATCACCATTAGTCCGGCCGCCTCAAAGCGGCAGCGGTCGTGTCAATCATCAATCATTCGACCTTTGGACAGCCATTTAACTAGTCTATAATAATAGCGTATCTACAATAGTGTTAAAGTCGCCCTTTGGCGACCTAGTTTGAACATGTCTGGCTAAATCTCATTTTTTTTAGTAGTCAAGCGTGACCGGCGGCGGCCGGAACAGTGTACGGCATTATATTATAGGTACACGATGATATTTATTCGGTGATCAGGTACCAATGAGGGCTATCGCGTATGAATTCGCCACTAGAGGCGCTAGTGTAGCGTGAGGTCTCCGAAATGTCAAATCTAATAGTTTTTGAGTGAGCTACGCGGGTTTATTTATTTGCGGGTTAATTTTGTGAATATTTTGCAATATCTCAAATTAATTATGGCAAATATGCTTTCCGGGGCAATGAATGTCTGTGTTTTGAGACAGTTTTGTCTTTCGAAAACCTTTGTCCTGCCTTTTTTTCGAACAAAACGGGGACTATGCAACAATGTGGCATGCTCGATATTTTTATGGTAGGTACGGTTTTAAGGTGTATTAAATATGATTTTAATCTAAACTTTGTTTTCACGCCCGTAATAACAGACTTTGAAAGCCATACTTAAAAACCTCACGCAACAATTTATGAGTAACTAGCGACCCGCCCTGACCCGCACGGGCAAAATAAAAATAAAACCGGCCAAGTGCGAGTCGGACTCCCTCACGAAGAGTTCCGTACCTATACAACATTAGACATTGGCAAAAATCGACAAAAGAAACACGTTTTCCGTACCTACTGGAGCCCCCCTTAGGCAGTTGTGTCACCGCCAGCGAGGAAACGATTAGCTATCCACTATTTCGCTCAAGAAACGAACAAAAGATATAAAGATCCTGTGTGAGTAAAAGAGACACATATATTAATAGTTGATCGCTGGCTGTTCACACTGTCGGCGAGAACTCGCTCTTACATCTTTTGTCGCAGCGACAAGAGCTATAAAACTCGCTGAGCTATAGATACTCGCTCAGCGATGTCAGCTTGGCGGCCGCCCCGCTCGAGCGAGTCGAGTGGAGCGAGTAATCGCCCGTCGCACTCGAACACTCGCTTACAGCCAGCGACAAAACTACACTCGCTCCTCGCTGCTCACCCACTCGTTTCTAGTTACTCGCTTCTCGCTCATCGTCGGCGGAGGGACAAGTGCCATAAATATTCATTCCATTTTAATTTAATTATTTATATTTAAAGTGAATGGAAATACAAATAAATATTCTGTGAATATTTCAAGCAACTACCTGTTGTCGAAAAGAGCACCGTAATTTTTTTTTCTGTTTTTAGTATTTGTTTTTATAACGGCAGCAGAAATACATCATCTGTGAAAACTGTTTAGCTATTCATGAGATACTGCCTAGTGACAGACAGATAGATGGACAGTGGAGTCTTAGTAATAGGATCCCGTTTTTATTACCCTTTGGGTACAGAACTCTAAAAAGGTCTCTAATCGAGGGCACTTTACACACATTTTTCAGTTCCAATTTCCAAATTTTGCTTCACAAATGATCTTTGCTGTTGGATTTATGCCAGGTGTTTTTTATACTTTTCGATCATTATCCTCGATGTTTGTATAATAATTGTTTATTATGAACTTTGATTAATTATGCGGCATGACTATTATACAGTACTTTAATATGCATAAGACAATTATGCTAATTTGAATAATATGATTTGAGAAAATCGGCAATTTGTTTATATGCATTATTGTTTTTATACGTTTTTAATATTTCGACAGATTGAAATTCTGATTTTTGTGTTATGAGAAATGAAAATTCGCAAATCGTTCTTATGACAAACATTACACACCCAAAATAAGAACAGAGCAGAACAGGGCGAACAATATTATGTTGATGTTTTTCTACACTCATATCATACCTAAGTCCTCTATAATGCGTTCAAAAACCGTTGGCCATCATTATGACCATGACCAGCATTAAACAAGCGATTTTACTATGACAACTTTCTTGTCTGTGGTACAGTCTCCAGCACCAATATCTGACACCACAAGCGTGCATAAATAATCTGACATTACTCTATTTCTAGGGTCGGAAGGACGTGTCAGATATATTTGCACGCTCCGCTTTGGTAACTAGATATTAATGCTGGTGACTGTAGTAGGTAGCAGTAACGTAAAGTTCGTTACAGTATCAAATTATAGTACTGTAATGAATTTCAAATTTGGAACAGCTGTCGAAATCAACACAATGAGGGCTATCGCGAATGAATTCGCCACTAGAGGCGCTAGTGTAGCGTGAGGTCTCCGAAATGTCAAATCTCATAGTTTTTGAGTGAGTGAGTCTATTTCTAATTAGAATAATTTTGTGAATATTTTGTAATATTTAAAATTAATTATGGCAAATATGCGTTCCGGGGCAATGAATGTCTGTGCTTTGAGACAGTTTTGTCTTTCGGAAACCTTTGTCCTCCCTTTTTTCCGAACAAAACGGGGACTATGCAACACTGTGGCATGCTCGATATTTTTATGGTACGGTTTTAAGGTGTATTAAATATGATTTGAATCTAAACTTTGTTTTCACGCCCGTATTAACAGACTTTGAAAGCCATACTTAAAAACCTCACGCAACAGTGCGCCATCTAGTGAGACAAAAAACGATAGCCCTCATTGAAATGGGCCTCTATTCTGGTATCCATAGACACAACATTTTCTCTATACGAAATGTCAACCTTGGTATGTTTTTAATTAGGTAACTATAAGTCGCACAACAATTTGATCTCAAGAAACATAAGAATAAGGACTTTACTGATTTGTTGGTGTCTTGAAAAAAAAAAAGCATTCGCGACAGAGATTTGTCTTGCCGCCATTACTGTTGTCATTTAGTTCGTAGTTTTTTGCTGTGTTGTTGTTTAAATTTTATAAAAAATAATTCTTTATATCTGTTTTAATTTATTTATTAAGCCTAAATTAGTTTAACACTTATCTATGGATATTATGCAATGCAGGTCATTTGTCATCGGTTTCTGAACCCACCTTAGAGTACTTATAATATGTGTGTGTAGATAAAAATATTGTACCTATGCAACTGTACGTAATTAGGCCTTAAAACACTCGTGTGATCCTTTTATTAAACTCGAGTTTTAAGGACCCCTGTTACGTAACAGTTGCATAAACTACTATTATGACAGTTACGAAAGTTTACTTACATAAAGTCCATACGATGCCATATCCATGCCTTTCGCTCATACACATTTTATTCTAATTCATTTGTGTTACTGTAAGATTATTTTGAGTATTTATAATCAAATCGCGGATACAATCTATTTGACTTTGATATACAATAATTTTGGTTCGGTGCCTGAAGGCTGACCTACGCAGTGATGCAGACATGGTTCTTAAACCCTGTTTAGACATGTAAGAAAAAACGTACAAGTTGCATTAAATTGCTCGATTGACCACAACAAACTCGTTGGCTTTACGGCCTCTCCTGTAAATGTAAGTAGTAAGACCTGCCTTAGGCAGCTTGCACGATTTATCTTGCAGATCTAATTCGGGATTTAGGTAAGCTCGACTACGCTTTGTAGTGATTGGAGTCCCTGAAATACTTAAGTTGGAAAATAAATAAAAGTGTATTTTATGCAGAAAGCAACGTTAAAAGTTAAATATATTGAGTAAATTTAGGTATTTAATTTTGTTGTAAGCATTTATTAGATCGCATGTAGTTTTATTGGCATGCAGTAATTTTATTGGATAAATATGAAATATTCACTAATGGCCATATTTTAACCAAAATTTAATTAAAATTAATGACAAATAGGAAATTTGGCTATGTTAGTTGTGCTTTGCTCTACTGTGTCTGTAATTTATATGTATATTGCTCATATTTTATTGTTATTCTTCAAATTGTTATGGAAGGAAATGTTAAAAGTACGTGAAAGGACGCGTCTTGGTATAAAATGCCGCAAATTTTTTTTTTTTTTTAGGAATAATTAATTATTTTTTGGGATATAGTTAGGTATAATAATATTTAAATTAAGTAAACCCAAAGATATATCTATATTGCGTGTTAGGGCAAAATTTCGCCAAAAGTTTTGAAACTACCTACCCGTGTAAAAATTGTATTAGTAGATCGGTACACAAATAATAAAAATAAATGTAAAATGGTCGTTTTATTTTAATTTTCTTTTATATATAATAAAACTTTGTAAAAAAGAGCTTCCGTGGATCGGCCCAGCGCAGCGTAGTATTATAAGTGTTTTTCCTTTAGGTGTGAAACAATCATTGGAATAGAAAGTGGTTCATACATAACACATACAATATTTCTAAAGCAGTGTTTTTCAACCTGTGGGTTGCGAAGCCTCTTTAGCGGGGTCGCCGAGCCCCTATTAGTTGCTGGGAAAACTACTTCAGTATAAAAAAACAAGGTTTAAAAATATTTATTAAGAAAATAAAATAAATACCTACACAAAATAAAATGCATGGAAAAAAAACAACGGGTCGCGAAATATTTCTTCATATAAAAGGGGTCGTGTCATGAAAAAGGTCGAAAAACACTGTTCTAAAGAAATTTCACTTTACGTTAA
Organism: Choristoneura fumiferana; assembly: GCF_025370935.1. Classification (NCBI taxonomy): domain Eukaryota; kingdom Metazoa; phylum Arthropoda; class Insecta; order Lepidoptera; family Tortricidae; genus Choristoneura; species Choristoneura fumiferana. Next base: position 30,425,746 of record NC_133472.1, read on the forward strand.
AAATATGCACAGAATATCACAGATTACTAATATGTAGCTAGTTAGCTTCTATGTTGCCCATGACATTTGAATAATGTTGCCACTCAAATAATAGCTGGGGACAAAAAAATAGTTAAAACAAACCCGAATCTCGATTCGGTATTCTCGATCTTCAATCCCGAAATATCGATTCACTAGATCGGTCGTTTTCAACCTTTTGGTTTTATTGGCACAGTTTTCGTTCATCACCAGTAAAAATAGCCAAGTGCGAGTCGGACTGGTGCGTAGAGAATTCTGAAAAATATACCCATAATATGTATAACATTTGGACAGCGGAGGCTTCTTCTCATCGCACACACACCACGCGTCAGTTTTTTTCTTACTATTTCTCAAAAAAATTGCTGTTCATGACTCCAATGCAGCATACACTTCGCGGTAATCGCGGCACACCTGAAAGTCTGAAAGTATACGCGGCACACTGCAGGGTCCTGCAGGGCTACTACGAAACTCGAAGTTCGTGTCGTGCGGTCCTTCTGACACTTATACTATTTAATAAGAGAGCGAGAGGAACGGTACGATACGAATTTCGAGTTTCGTAGTAGCCCTGCTGCTGATTTGTTGGTTAGATTTGATTGGATGCCATTGGGGTGACACCTTGGTGACACTTTTTACCGGCACGGTTAATACCGACACGTAAATACCGACTCGATATTTCGAATACATACAAATTGCAGGGCTACTACAAAACTCGAAACTCGAAGTTCGTGTCGTGCGGTCCCTCTGACACTTATATTATTTAATTCGACGGGACGGTACGATACGAACTTCGAGTTGCGAGTTTCGTAGTAGCCCTGCTGGTGTCAAACTGACAAGCAAGTTTCTATGGGCGTGTCACAAAATATGTCCATCATGTCGGTATTTCCATGTCGGTATTGTACGTCCGGTAAATGGTGTCACCCATAACACCGAAATGGAAATACCGGCTCTGTTTTTTGTGTAGACGACCATGGAAACTGACAGGAGCAGGAGGTGTGTTTACGAAAAACAGGGTTGGTATTTCCATCTCTGTATTATCCGGGCCGGGAAAGTGTCACCCGATTGAATGAATCAATCTTAAAATTAATATCACATTTGTTAATGATATTTTTATCAATTTAATTAAATAAATTATCCATAGAACCACCATGAGCAATTCTTTTCGGCGTGACAAGAAAGAAGAAGAAGACAGCGGCGGCAATGTTTTCCAAAATCTAGACAAGACCACTCTTCTTCAAGAGGCTAGATATTTTAATTCTACTCCAGTTAATCCAAGAAAATGCATTTTAATTTTGTCCAAGATTATCTACATGCTGAATCAAGGAGAGAAGTTGACAACTCAGGAGGCGACGGACATGTTTTTTGCTACAACGAAGTTGTTCCAATCAAAGGATGTAGTGCTGCGGCGGTTGGTATACCTTTGCATCAAAGAGCTGAGCTCAATGGCGCAAGACGTCATTATCGTTACATCATCACTCACTAAAGACATGACAGGAAAAGAGGATTTGTACCGGGCTGCTGCAATTAGAGCTCTTTGCAGTATAACTGATAGCACTATGCTACAGGCCATCGAACGCTACATGAAACAAGCAATCGTTGATAAAAACCCTGCAGTGAGTTCTGCAGCACTGGTATCTGCTCTGCATCTGTCTGGGACTGTTCCGGATCTAGTTAGACGATGGGTCAATGAAGCACAGGTAATAAAAAAAAAAATTAGGTACAATTCTTATGGGGTTGAGCAGGATATTCCTGCCTGGTATACTCTAGTCCAGAATTAGGCGAACCAACTTGACAGTTCATTACACACAAATGTTGCCACAGTTTTACCAGTGCTATAATATCAATATTTAATAAAAACCTTAATGGATGAAGACCAAAAAGTTGCACACCGTTAAAGCTGCGTTAGCAGGTAGTTAAAAAGACTCCAATGTGCATTAACCTTTTTAGTGTGAATGAAAATTACTTAATGCTTAATGTGAGCCAATGCCTTTGAAAGATTTAAAAAAAAACTGTTGAACATTGGTAAAGATGCCATCCACCTTTTTGTTTAAATGACATTTCATACTGTCATGTCTCATGTCATCAATAGTTTAAAATTATTTCTTGGTTTTTATCTTGTCCTAGTAAGACATACAATATTATGAATTTCGAAGGAGACCCATATAAATGTATGGTAAAGGCAGTCTGTGTGTGCAAGAGGTATGACTATGAATACCTGATAGAATATAATTATTTAATCCGATTGTGTTATGTGTAGTCGCACAATGAATCAATTTTCATTCCGCATCTACACAAGGTTATATCGACATATTCCTACACGTTTTTTTTTTGCTATGTCTGGTCTTTTATTTAAGAATATTATTTTATTAACAAATTGCTTTAAATCAGCTGTGGTGGCCTAGTGGTTTAACCTATCGCCTCTCATGTGGAGGGTAGTGGGTTCAAACCCTGGTTTGCACCTCTTGATTTTTTTCAAATTCATGTGCGGAATTACATTTGAAATTTACCACGAGCTTTGCCGCTTTACCGAAAAGTTCCCAATCTGCATTGGGCCCACGTATAAACTATGGCCCAAGCCCTCTTGTTCTGAGAGGAGGCCTGTGCCCAGCAGTGGGACGTATATAGGCTGGGATAGGGAAGGATGAAAATTGCTTTAATTGAAAGAGTTATTGTATACAGTTTTTGATTCAGTTTATTGGTTCCGTATTGTACACAAAAACCAAATTAATTATTATAATATCACTAACCAGTAAGCCTGCACCAAATCTTAGCAAATTGCTAAAAACGCATATTTAGTTGCTCAGGGATTTTGATGCATTGGGTCAGGTTAAGCTGTGTCAAGAGAGCAACAAAACAACACGGAACTCTTTTTACATAAATGGGTGAAGACCAAAAAGTTGCATGTACACTAAACGCAAAATTATCCATACAAAATTGTATGATTAGTTTTCATGTGACAATGGAAAAAAATAATAGTAATTACTACAACTTTTTGATCTTTACCCAAATAATAATTGATTAGTTTGACCATGAATTAGGTTTAGTTTAGAGCATTTTTTTTGGACTTTGGGCTTCTAATAGACTCTCGTTCCTAGTTCCTTATTTACCGCCCTTAAGAGACAATGTACTATATCAGTAGCATTAAAAGACAGTAATAACCTGAACACCTGGGACTATTTTCCAGTCTGATACTTGATATTTAAAGATTTAGGAAATTGTTTTTTTTTTTCTATTTCAGGAGGCAGTAAAATCGAACAATCCCATGGTATCATACCATGCCCTGGCTGTGATCGCTGGAGCTCGGCGCAATGATCGTTTATCCACCGTCAAACTCGTCACTAAACTATCGCATTCACATCTCAACTCGCCATTTGCCATCTCGCTCCTGATTCGCCTTGCTGCTAAGCTCGCTGAAGAAGACCAGACTGACGCGTCTGAAAAGTACATAGAATACATTGAATCCTGCTTGCGTCATCAATCCGAAATAGTTGTGTATGAAGCAGCTCACGCACTTATCAATTTAAGGAAATCTGCCAAAGACCTTGCTCAAGCTGTATCAGTGCTCCAAATTTTCTGTGGCTCCTCTAAGGCTACGCTTCGATTAGCTGGTGCTCGTACTTTGGCCAAACTTACTGCCAAACATCCAGTTGCTGTAGCAGCTTGCACAGTAGATCTTGAAAATCTAATTTCGGATTCCAATCGTTCTGTTGCCACACTAGCTGTAACAACTCTTCTCGCTACTGGTGCCGAAAGTTCAATTGATCGTCTCATGAAACAAATCTCGAGTTTTATGTCTGAAATATCTGACGAGTTTAAAATTGTAGTTGTTCATGCGATTCGCCGATTGTGTTCAAAGTACCCACGCAAGCATCAATCTCTTGCAGCATTTTTGGCTGGCATGCTCCGTGACGAAGGTGGGTTGCAGTATAAGACCGCTATTGCTGATGCGATAATTGCGCTTGTGGAAGAAAATCCAGATGCCAAAGAAACTGGTTTGGCGCATTTATGCGAATTTATTGAAGATTGTGAACACACTTCTCTTGCTGTACGCATTTTACACGTATTGGGACGCGAAGGACCAAAAGCTCGGCAGCCGTCTAGGTATATAAGATACATCTACAACCGGGTAATTTTAGAGTCTGGCCCGGTGCGCGCGGCAGCAGTATCCGCTGTGGCTAGATTCGGCGCAGCTCGTCCAGAGCTACTTCCTAATGTAAGAGTACTTTTGGCTCGCTGTCAGTTAGATGACGATGATGAAGTACGAGATCGAGCAATATACTATAGTGCCATTTTAGACTCTGACGACAGCCAACTCATCAACGAATTTATAACAAATGTGCCTTTACCAAACCCAGTGCTTCTCGAAAGCGCACTTCGTGATCATCTGGCCAATAGACTCGAAGAGCCGTTCAATATGGACTCGATCCCGACTATTGAAGAGCCACTACAAGTCAAGGAATCCCCAATAGAAGTGGAACCTCGCAAACCAACTATCTCTCGCGAGGAACAATATGCCGATCAACTGAAAACGATTCCTGGCATTGAAAAACTTGGGCCTGTGTTTAAAACATGTGAAGCAGTCGAATTAACCGAACCCGAGACTGAATACCGAGTTCGCTGCGTAAAGCACGTCTATGCGCGCCACCTGGTCCTCCAGTTTGAATGTCTAAACACGCTTAGCGACCAGGTTCTTGAAAAGGTCCATGTGCGCTTGGAGCCCGCACCAGGATACAGGGTCTTGGGTGAGGTAGCCTGCGAGCAACTGCCTTATGATAAACAGGGAAATGTATTTTGTATTATACAATTCCCGGAAAATCCGATTGAAACATTGGGATCATTTGGTGCTACACTTGAATTCGTGGTACGTGACTGTGACCCAACAACTGGTTTGCCTGATACTGGAGAAGGTTACGCTGATACATATCCATTAGAAGATGTTGAGATAGGTTGTGCTGATCAACTTAGAACTAGAGCCGCGTCTGACGATTGGGAAGCGTCTTGGGAGAGAGCCTCAACAGCAGCTGAAGCTTGTGATACCTTTGAGCTGACCCAGAGGGATGTGGGTGAAGCTGCTGTAGCTGTGTGTACTCATTTGGGCCTGCCGAAAGCTTCTATAGGCGGAGGATCCGATGCAGTGAAAGATATACGAGGTGGTGGATTGTGGAGAGAAGGTGTTCCCGCACTCATTAGGGCTCGACTGGTGGCTGCACAAGGCACCATAACAATGCAACTGGCAGTGCGCTCTCCTCGAGATGATATCGCTACTCTCTTGTTAGTGGCTGTTGGCTAAAAAATATTTTAATCGCGTTCCAAGTAAATAGTTTCCTATCAGTGCTACCAATTCGCAATCCCAAGCTACCGAGTTTAATGTACAATAATAATATTGTAAGAAATCTATATACATTTTAAGAGAAATGTACCTAACACATTATTTTCTTTGAAAGTTAATAAATTCATGAATGGTTTAAGATGCGTTTAATATGTAATATTTATTGCCTAAGTAGGTAGCTACTTTTTACAACCTTTTGTATTACTTATCGTCTGTACCTAAGTATAAATAAAGCCCGGTTCACATTTATCTGCCGTGTTGTGTCGTGTCGTGACGCATCAGAACGGTATCGGTTTCATGCATTTTATATGGATGAGTTCACATTTATCTGATGCAGTGTGATGTGACGACTTGTGTTGTGTCGCATCACAAGCATAGAGAGAGAGAGAGAGAGAGAGAGAGAGACAGAGCATCACGACACAACACGACAGATAAATTTTAACCGGGCTTAAACATAAAAGTGGTTCATTTCAAATCTTGCAGATAGCTTACATTTATCGGATTAACAGATCATCATCCCAGCCTATATCATATCCTCCTAGCGCCCTTTTTAAAGGACTCGTTGTAATTTGAACATCAAACTATCATAAACGACAAAGTTTGATGTACATAAATCAAATATTTGACTTAGGCGTTAGGAGGATATATGTCCCACTGCTGGCCATAGGGCTCGGACAGAATGAGAGGATTTCGGACGTAATTCCCACGCGAGCCCAGTGCGAATTGGGACTTCACACGCACCATCGAATTACTTCGCAGGTGTTTACCTAGTCTCTTTTGATGTAGGTATTGTTCTTAAGAATCTGTGTCTCCAAGCAGCTTTGTCATATTTTCCAATTAGCAAAGCCCGTCCCGTTCGTTTTTTAACTCCCAATGCAAAAAGAGGGGTGTTGTTTGACCGCTGTGTGTCTGTCTGTCGCACCGTAGCTCTTAAATGGGTGGACCGATTTGAATGTGGTTTTTAGGGTTCCGTACCCAAAGGGTGCCAACGGGAGCCTATTACTGAGACTCCGCTGTCTGTCTGTGTGTCTGTCCGTCTGTCACAGGGCTCTATATCTGAAGCCGTAAAAGTTAGACACTTGAAATTTTCACAGATTATGTATTACTGTGGCCGCTATAACAACAAATACTAAAAATAAAATAAAGTTACATATTAAAGGGGGTCGTCATACAAGAAACGTGTTTTTTTTAGCGTTTTTTGTTTGCTAGGCATTATTAGCCGTTGCTAAGGCGACCGAGACGCCTAGCAACGGGTAGCTATGTCGTTTGAATATTTACCTTTAAGTTTGCGATTTTAATGATGTTTTATAAAAGCTTCGATAGTATAATAATAGTGACTATCTTATTGTGTGGTTTATTCGTTTTTGTGCAAAATTAATAAAGCAATTTATGAACCACAAACCTCAATGAAGCCAACTGTGATAAAGCGCTCGCCAAATCCACACCGTATTAATCACTATGTTTACCTCTTAGATGAATGATTGGTCTCGATCTAAGGTTTACCTATTGTTTTTTACACTAAAAAAATCATACTAAGTATTTAACACTATTTACAAGGTTTATAATACAGTTTAAAATTTATTCACACTAGTCGAGCTTCTTATTATTTAATTACACAACATACGAAGTCCGCCGAATTTCCCGCGAATGAAATGAACAGAGTTGACAGATATATTTTTTTAGCCGCGCGCGGCAAGTTGCGGGCAATGGCTTCAGAAGCAAACAGCCAGAACCAAAGAGATTTAGAGAGAGAGAGAGAGAACCAATTTGTATTCTCATGAATACAAATTGTTTTTATTCGAAATACTTGCACAAGTGCTTACATTTCGGCGATATTTTTAGAAGCTTTTCTTTAGCTTGCCCTGTTTGTTTATTTATTTATTTATTGTTTGTTTTGCTCAAATCTTGGAAGCTAATTTCGCATCGACTTGAAATTTTGCATACTTATGTAAATTTGGTGACAATACAATAATCTAGTAGTGAGATCTTGGTGGTCCTGCCAGGATCGTCTCTGCAGGAGGGAACTCCTCAATAGATAATACTACCGACTTGAAATTTGGTACAGATATGTAGTTTAGACGACAGTGCAAGTACAGTCAACAAAAAGTACATTCGGCAAAAAAAGCTTGTTTTAAAAATGAAATTTTTAAGAAAAACTTATTACAAGGATTATATTTATTTGCAGTGTACCTAATGTAACTATGTTTGCTCGGGTGGAATCATTCAACTCAAATTTGAAGTGGATATCTTCAAACGATTGAGCTGAAATTTTACACGCATGTATAAATCCGATGACAATGCAATATTATTCTATCATGGAGTTGATCTGATGGTAAAGCTAGCGGGTGACCATATGAACTCTGTGATAAACGACACGACCGCATCGAGTTTGGACTCGTTTGTCGTCTTGACGACTTTGACGAGTACTTTGGTAACCAGGGGCATAAAGTACAGTGAGCAAAAAAATACTTATATTAGAAGAATTTTAAGAAAAACTTGTACTGAATTGTTTACGGAACCCTTCATGTACAAGTCCAACTCCCACTTGACCAATTTTTTTTCTTATTTGAAGTCAGGGTTTCTAGCAACGGTTCTTAGACATAATGTTTCATCCAAATCGGTTTAGCCGTTTTTAAGATATTGAACTTTGAAGTGACAAAGTCGGGGGCTTTCCAACTTTTTGTTGGTTAGGTTATATTGCTAAGAAATTCGAAACCATTGCTGTGATATATTTTCCTAAAGGGCAACACACACAGAAAGCGTGCCGCGTGAGCCGCGCGTTCGTTGTATTGCTATCAATGTTGCCAGTTTAGTGACTTAGTCCTTAAAAGTGAGACTTTTGCTTAAATCTTAGCGACCGCAAAAAAGTTTTGATTTGACGACAAAAATGGTTTATCTGGCGACTTTTGGAGTACAAATTAAAACAGTTCTAGAACCAATAATAGATACGACAATTTGGCAACTCGACACAGAATTTATACTACAGTGCCGCGAGATATATGTGGAAAACGACAAACGCGCTTGCGCACCAAGGTCAAACTTTATTTACTTACTTAATTAAATCCAATTTATGTAATGATGGTGATGGGTGAAATTTTAAAAAGTGGCTGATTTTTTTTTATCGACAGGAATAAGCTTTACTAGTCAATGGAAAAATATATCAGATTTTTCTGTAGTACCAATTAATTGAAAAATAAAATACTAAGATTTTATTTTCGCCAAAATGAACTAGCTACTGCGCATGAATACGGTTTTAAGGGTTCCGTAGCCAAAATGGCAAAAACGGAACCCTTATAGTTTTGCCATGTCTGTCTGTCTGTCTGTCCGTCCGCGGCTTTGCTCAGGGACTATCAATGCTAGAAAGCTGTAATTTTACACGGATATATATGATAACTATCCCGACAAAATGGTACAATGAAAAATAAAAATAATTATTTTTTTTGGATACACGTAAAGTAGGGTTTTTTTTCATCCAACCCTATAGTGTGGGGTCTTTTAAATTAAAACCATTAGGGGGTTAGTAAGACGATTTTCGATTATTTGCGAATATTCGACTTTAAAGTACTTACAAATTTTCATTAAAATCGAGTTTTGGGCTTTTTAACTTAAGTTTCAGGGATAAAATTTTTGAGAGCTGGTAACTCTGCGCTCGGCCCACGCGCTGTTTGTGACGACGGGCGGCGGGCGCGGGCCCGCGCACGACCCGCGCCCGCGCCCGCGTTCTGTGTGAAGGCGTCCATATACCGCCATGCAAATACGCCCGTCGCGGGCCCGCGCACGACCCGCGCCCGCTCTCTGTGTGTGTTGCCCTTAAGGGTTTCACGGCATCCTTTAAAACCAATATATAGCTCCATGTGCAGGGTTCTGAGTGTCATGTTTTTTTTTCGTAGGTCGTATAATTCATTTAATTTATTTCTTATAGGTAGCAGTTCGAAATATTAAAATTATCTAGGTATAGGTTATATTATATAATTATATTATAAATTTATCTAGTAGGTTCAGTAACATTTCTGATTTCCACTCTGAGAGGAGGCGTGTGCCCTGCAGTGGGACGTACCTACATAGATATACATAATATAGGTAGACTAGGATGAGGATGATGATGATGATGAAGTAAAATTTCCGAAATCGCTTCACCCGCGGCATCTGCGTCGTAGATTTGCGCAAACCGCATTACATTTCGCTCCCGGTGACGCGTGTCGTTAACGTGGGCTATGGCGGCACGTGTTTTGTATTCTCGAAGCTCTCGAACAACGGAATCAGCGGGGCTACTACGAAATTCGAAAATCGAAGCTCGTGTTGTTCCTTTAAACGAGCAATTCTTGTATATACTCGTATAATCAGAATCTTGGAAACGATTTCGATGAAATTTGGTAGGTATGTATGTGGGGGTTTTCGGGGATGACAAAACGATCTAGCTTGGTTGTATCTCTGGGAAAACGCTTATTATCGAGTTTTAGCCCTAGCAAAGCTCGGTCGCCCAGGTATTTATTTTATTTATTTGGCAAAAAACATAAAATAAGGTACTACTATTTAATACGAGAGTGAGAGGTACGGTAAGGATGCGAACTTCGATTTTCAAGTTTCGTAGTATTTAGGTCCTCTGGGCCTACTACGAAGTGCCAAATTTGAACTTTGTATCTTACCACTCCACTGACGCTTATAATTATTTCATCACACTTGCTCGTAAACAGTGTCAAAACATGAAGGCTAACTTGATAGCAACCCCCCAAATAAAACCCTCGACCTTAATGTGCTTGTCATGAAACCCGTGGTCGATAAATGAGTCACTGCCCGTACAAATTTACTTTTCATGAAGCCCAAGGTCGGTCAATGAGTCCGTGCCCGTACTGAAGCACGCGCGCGCTGCTGCGCATGGTGCAGCAGCAGGACCACATGCACACGCGGCTCAGCCACATGCTGAGGGAGGGGGAGGGCGGCGCTGCCAAGAGCGCAGCCTAAGGTATCGCCAATATTTGGAACAATTATATTTTTTCTTTTAGAAATATAAAATTATACTCGCAAATGTGATGAAAAACATTGTATGTCGCACGGGCGGTACTAGAATTACGAACATCGACTCATTAAAGCCCTCAGCCTTCGACTTCGGGCTTCTAATAGACTCTCGTTCGTAATTCCTTATTTACCGCCCTTAAGACACAATGTACTATTTAATACGATAGGACGGTAAGATACGAACTTCGATTTTCGAATTTCGTAGAAGCCTCCTAGGTCGTCCTGAACAAAACGCCAATCGTGAGTCACGTTCACTTTCCCTGCCTAAGAAAAGTACCTACACATGTTGGGGACCTAGGTACTCACAAACTCACAACTCTACGCCATTAGAATAAATAAGAATTAAGTAACTGCTCTACATATTATAATACAATATTAATAAACATTAGGTAAGTATAGCTATAACTAACAACAATACAAAACATGTGCTCGGAAATCTCGTAATATACCTACATGTGTACTTATTTCTACTACGAAATGCTCTAATAATCACTAATCAGTCAATCACGTTATAGATACCTACACTTATCAACCAACGTTCCTACCGTCCCTATAGATAGGTACTTACCTACTATTTCCTTGTGTGTATTTAACACCCTTCCAACATAATAATCAAGACTTATCCATACTCTAATATTATAAATGCTTAAGTGTGTTTATATGTTTGTCCGTCTTGCTTTCACGTCGAAACGGAGCGACGGATCGACATGATTTGATTTTGCACACATTTTTTTTTGTGTGCAACCATATAATTTGTCTCATTCTCATTTTAACAAATGTGACAGTTCGTAAGGTAGTCTGAGCCTGTCTCTCTCTATGAACACGCTTCTCAGCCATCTCACGTTTTTCTGAGCGTGAACGATAGTGTTGTACTAAAATGTATTTATGTTGGTTCTCGATAAGTCGATAACCCAAAACAACCAGTTATAATATTATATATCTTCATGTGTTAAGTTTATTAAAACTATCTAATATTTTATTGTAATATTCAGTGTAACTAATTTATTGAATGGTAACAAAATAATGATACTGTGGGACGATGCCCGAGAGATATATATGACTAAAAACGAAACTATGAATGGACTGATTTCCAACGATGATGATTTGTAACGTGTGTTTCCCAATTTAGTATTTAATTTAATTTAGACTTCTGACTAGAGCGGCTCTATCGCAACGGCCGCAGCGTCAGAGCCGCTGCGTAAGTATCGCAGCGGCTCTGGCGCAGATTGGCTTCCGAGCAGCGCGACTCCAGTGTCAGTTTGTTGTTATTCCATGCAAAATAACCTCAAAACCACGTGCGATCCCAGCGATTGCGCGGCAGCGGCAGTGCGGCTGCGTGCGAACGTTAGTTCATACGTTTTCGTACTGCATAATACTATCGCTCTATCGCCGCGTTACTGTCGCTGCGTTAGTGACGCCGGAGCCGCTCTACTCGGAAGTCTACCTTTAGGCACAGTTTACATGAAACACTCCGCATACAGCATGAAGGCAAACTCAATGAGGGCTATCGCGTATGAATTCGCCGCTAGAGGTGATAGCGTAGCGAGAGGTCTCCGAATCCAAAATGTTAAATGTCACTGTATTTGGTTGGATCTCGCGGATTTACTTATAATAATGACTTTGAATACTTTTGAGAATATTTTGCAATACCTGAAATTAATTTTGGCAAATATGCGTTACGGGGCAATAAATGTCTGAGTTCTGAGACAGTTTTGTGTTTCGGAAACCTTTGTCCTCCCTTTTTTCCGAACAAAACGGGATTACGCATCACTGTAGCATGCTCGATATTTTTATGGTACGGTTTTATGGTATTAAAATTATGATTTAAACATAAATTTTGTTTTCACGCCCGTAACAATAAACTAACCACTATAATACTTCAGGCAGGACCTTTGTCTACAGTGGCGCCAACTGGTGAACGCGAAAACGGTAGCCCTCATTGTTCTTACTTGGTTTATGCTACTTAACTTTAGATACTTTGGAAGTAATTCGCGAAATTAAGTGAAAAATGAGAGATTTCTTGGACAGACTTAGACCGACCGACGAGAGCGACCGAACTGACACCGACTTACTAAAACGACGGTTCGAATTAAAAAGTTATTATTATTATTATTCCCCTTGATGGCGGCCCTAAGGCTTGGGCCAATGTCAGTACCTATCAAATTCAAAAGTCAATTCAGTGTCAGATGACAGTCAATTGTTCAAGACAGCTATATTGTTACCAACTTAAAATACGATCATACGATTGAACAAGTACTTTGCTAAAGACTGAATTATTTTTTAACACTGCCGTGCCACGCACGTAAAAAACTTACAATTTGAGTTCACGCCCTTTACATGTAAAAAGTCTCCATGTAAAAAAAATATTCACTTTTATATGTTCAATCGAAGATCCTTGAACTTGCTCCTCATATCCAAAAAAGTTTGTGCACTTGTTATACTCTACTATACTGAATCGATTTTGATGAAATATGTCACTCAGTCTATAGCGGGTCTAAGAGGGTCTAACATTTTTTTTTCATACAAATTAATTTGGCACGCAATGTATCGGTAACAAAGCAAACTCGAAACTCGAAGTTCGCATCGTACCGTCCCTCTCGCTCTCGTATTAAACAGTATGTGTCAGAGGGACCGCACGACATGAACTTCGAGTTTCGTAGTAGCCCAGCTGACACTAACATTTGCGGCCTCTCTGAAAATCAAATAAATGTTTGCACTACATTGCTTCTCGAGAAAATTAAAAGATTGTCGTACTTTCCATTTTGTTATATTTTTTCGATAAAACTGTTCTTAGTATACTTACATCGTTATTCAAAATGTATGTTCTTATGGATGTCACACGTTGCATTCTAGCTTTCACTATTAAATAAGTTTTACATGATGGTTTCATGTGGTACCTGCAAGTTTTTTACTTCGTCAAATTCGATCAGTTGGTTTCCCAGCAGATGATTTTATTGTTATCTGAGATAAAACTAACAAGGTCATATTATTCATAACACGGAAAGTCTGATTGGATAGTCCATACGACAATTTAATTTACAAATATTTTAAACTACATCGTAGTTTTAAGAAGATGGATAGAAGTAAATTCTATTTCGTAAAAAGAGTGTTTTATCGTCTGTAATTCAGCACATCACTAAAGTAGTCAGTTCGAATCCGCGAGCTGCGTTGCGAGTCATTGACAGCTGTAGGTATTGTCTACTCTACAGCAAACAAATTACGGAATAACATCCCAACAATTGACTCCTCAACTAAAAGAAAACATTCTTTGCCCCTTAGACGTTATAATGGTTTCTAAGTGAGCTCTATGTTCTATTAAGGTGCACATTGTGTTAAAATTACTGAATACTAAGTATGAACTAACAACCTAACTTGAAAGTTTTCCCAAGTGATTTTTTTTCAACAAATAGGTACTGGATTGTGTCGAAACCAATGTGTTCATATTCAGGTAAGACTTATTGGCTATTTTATAATCATGAAGTGCCCTATATTAGCGATAGCATTAACAAAAAATCTAATTAAAACTCCAATTTTATTACTGACATATAAATTCAAGATAAAATTTTGGATGATCAAAAAATTCTCAAAGCATACAAAATGAGGCTGCAGATGCCACCTTGTTATTTTGGTGTACCATGAATATATAATAAATAATGTCGACATTTTTTTACTATCAATTATAAAAACTAACCAATACCACAATTGTTTATAATTAAGATAATATTAAAGTAATTTACTTAACTTTTGTAGGCCATCATTAGGTAAATATAGATTAGATTCTAAGGCAAATATGATGGGTCATTGCAGACTGGAACTTATTTACGTTTAACTTTTGTTAGCTATACCTACTACGTAATACAAAATAATATCTTAACAATGGTAGAAAAATTAATCTTCGGCATCAGTTTGCCTATTAGCAAAGGCATCCATAGCAGTTTTTATTCCCTCTCGTATGCTTAATTATTTTTTACTTTTGCTTAGTTATTGCAGGCAATGCTAGTGTTTATATTATTTTTGTGTCTTTTAAATGTTTGTGTTTTGCATTAAATTTATCATTGGGGAGCAAAATGAAGATCTCTGTCAAAGTTGCTATTAGCTAATTAATATAATAATTATATAATTATGCTTTGGCACAGGGCCAATAATTTTGTTCCCTAACTATTCTATGATTTTACACATACACATATTATTATATTTATAACTAGACATCAGATTATATGCATTTGCATGTTTGCATATGCCTTGCATATTTTGATATTTTTTCCTTTACAGTGCTTATTTCAGTTGTTAGGCGTGTTGTAAAGCCATTTTTTAGTTAGTTTTTTTTATACAGTTTTGTCTCGCTGTATTTGTTTAGCTATCCACAATAATCTTATTTTTGTTCAAATAATGCAGCCTGTAAAAAAAAAATATGTTGACTTTAATAGAATCTTGGACAAAAAATTACTCAGGCCAATTTACAACTGATGGCACCGTGATTTTCTGCAAGGCTTGTCAAAAGCGAATACCTTCATCAAAATAAGATCAAATAAATAAATGTGAAAATAAACGTAAATTCTAATTATAAATGTCTCTTTGATTGTGCATATTTAGTGCATATTTCGCCCTTTTTAGTGCATATTTTGCCATTTTGATAGTGCATATAATTCAATGTCTATTTATAACTGTGCGGACATCTACATTTTCTTAATATTTTTGGATCATATATACCTGTGTTAGTTGATTTATCTGATTAAAACACATCACCAGGCCTTACACTAAGGAGTTAAAAATAGAGGAGTTTTTTGTCACAAACAGATTGCGAGTAGAGAAAGTTAAAAATAAACTATTTCTTTTTAGGGTTCCGTAGCCAAAATGGCAAAAACGGAACCCTTATAGTTCCGCCATGTCTGTCTGTCTGTCCGCGGCTTTGCTCAGGGACTATCAATGCTAGAAAGTTGTAATTTACACGGAAATATGTGAAAACTATGCCGACAAAATGGTACAATAAAAAATATTTTTTTTGTGTACCTCCAATAGACGTAAAGTGGGGGTGTTTTTTTTTTCTCATCCAACCCTATAGTGTGGAGTATAGTTGGATAGGTATTTTAAAACCATTAGGGGGTTGCTAAGACGATTTTTTGATTCAGTTATTTGTTTGCGAAATTTTCAACTAGTGCAAATTTTCATTAAAATCGAGCGCCCCCCCCTCTAAAATCTAAACTGGTGGGTAGAAAAATTTGAAAAGATTCAGGATGATAGTAAGTATATCAAACTTACAAGGAAAACTATAACAGTTAAGTACTTCTTTGCGGCCGATCATTGAAGTATGCTACACTGAGCACGTTAGTGCACAGTGGAATTTCCGCTCGCAGTGTAAAGTGGACATTAGGGTACGTATATTGGATGCCGTGAGCTCCTAGGCCCAGGGGGTAGAAGACAGTTTTTAATAATTAACGGTATTTACATTAAATATATTTATTACGAGATGTAGACCACGATTACAGTTTGATTAATTCGAGTTAACACTTGACAGATGGGCGTGCCTTCAGTCAATTTTCAACTTTGACGTACAAATAAAGCCATTTTTAGTATACCGCTACCCACGCTTTTACAGATTATATAAAAACTATTTTATTTGTATGATATGTTGAAAATTGACTAAAGGCACGCCCATCTGTCAAGTGTTAACTCCAAGTAATCGTACTGCACCAAGGATAAGTTCCAGATAATGCATTCATCTAAGCTGTATCGAAGCAAGAGCTCATTAAAGCCAGAAACAAATATGTACCTATAGTGAACATAATCGTTGGCGTCATTTGGCTATATTTTCAGCCGGCTTTTAGGGTAAATATTCTAAGGCTATTCTGATAGAAACCTTTATTAGGCTTCATTGAGACGGCGGAAATGTAGGTACCTATCGCGGGTGTTTTGTTAAGGCGGGTCTCCACTGAGCGAGCTGATGATTTTGTTCGACAGAGGGCACAAAATCACATTGAAAATGGCTGCTGTGCGAGGCGGCTCGCTCAGTGGAAACCCGGCTTTACTTCTCTGGGTTGTCCGTCCCGGTTACAAATTTACAAGGTCGGGAACTGGACTGGACGCCGGTGAGTATTTTGGTTCTCTATTGATTGCGCAGCTGAGAAGCCCGCCGCTAAGTTTCCCAGGCTTCCAGATTGCGCGGCAAGCGTTTAAATTAAAGAGTTTGATTAACAACGGCATCGCGGTTATGTGCTGCAAATTGTGCGATATTTCTGTAACTTGTGTGCAAAATAATGTGTGGAGGTGAACGGAGTGACTTCCGGCGCGTGTAATATTTTTTGTTTAATGGTCTAAGATCCAAATGACCAGGGATCTGCACCCATCTGGCTTAAAAGTTCCTGGCCGATCTATGACAAATAAAAGTTTTTTTTGACGTCGCACTCGTGAGTTTAACCAATGAAGTTAATACCAAGTGAATCTTCGTTAAATTATTTTATCTACACCCATATAGTAAATCCTCAATTATGCGTTTAAAAACCATAGGTAATGACCAGCATTACGACATTGGATTCTATTATTAACACGGCTGTATCGTAATGAGATTTCATACATCATTACAGCACGCTGCGCGCCGCGACCACGTGCAGCAGCAGGTCTTCGCGCGCGCAGCGGGCACAGCTCGTGGGGCAGACATACCTACCTAGTTCTCGTTAATGCAGGTCATTCTCAATGGTTCTTGAACACATGATGGAGAATTTAATAAATGGATATAGATAAAATATTGTATGTAACTGTACGCAATTAGGCCTTAAAACACTCATGTGACCCTATTATGAAACTCGGCTACGCCTCGTTTCATAAACCCACACTCGTGTTTTAAGGACCCCTATTACGATACAGTTGCATAAAATACTATTATAAAATTATCTTATTATGTATGTATGTATGTATGTAAACTCTCGAACCCGGATGTTTTGAAAAATAAAACTTACATTATTAAAGAATTTGAAATACAATGCATTTTATTCATTCTAGATATCGTACTTCATAGTAACTTTTATTTCTTAGGTATATGACCTGCTCTAGCAATATCGAAATAGAAATAATGTATGTTTTATTTTTCAAAATGACCGGTTTCGATTCCCGAACTGAGTAAGATTTTTTTTTCATAAATGTAAATTCTAATAGACTCTCGTTCGTAATTCCTTATTTACCGCCCTTAAGACACAATGCACTATTTTATCCACAAAACAGATGAGTGCAGGTTGTTTTTAAACATGTCCTCTGCTATTAGAAATCTGTTGGTATTATCTAAATGTTTTTTTTTTCACTCATTGTAGTTCTAGTGATAGTGTAATGAGATGCAAATAATGACGAAGCTATTGAAGTGAATATTATTTATAGCGACAAAGCAATGCGAATTTAATCAGTATTATTATTATTATACCGGACTTCGTAAAATCATAAATTAATAATTGCGCTTTCTACTTTATGATCTAGCGCTTCACCTGCTGTTGCGTGTGTTTTCCTTGCACTTTTGGGTTGTCAGGTTGCTCACCTCACGCTAGAAACGATATAGTGAATTTCACGCAAATAGATATTTCGGCCATTTTGAAGAAATACGTCAAGTGAAGTGCTGAAATAATTATTAAGACATATTTTTTGTATACTGTGCTTTATTACTACTATAGATTCACAAATATCAGAAATATGCCTAATAAATAATTTAAAACGCGACTGTATCTCTTTGCATTTTGTGTAAATTGCTAAGGAAGTAAATTATTTGATACGGTTTACATTAATTTTAATATCGATACAATTAGACGTGGGTTATGCGTTGTGTTTAGGTACTAAAGTTTTTGGAAAACTTTTCCAATATGCTTGGAAATGTCCGCCTAACTGTCGCAAACATAGTACGTACACGAAGTTCTTATTATAGACTGCCACAAATAAAAAAAACAAATTGTATGAAATTCCATTACCATATAGTTTTTTTACTTTTTAAATTCACCTTTTGACTACGGTTAGTCAATCTAAACAGCCTGACGATCAAATTCCTTCTACCTTTTTCTTTTTAAGTCCTAGTCTAAGATTTAATTTAGGAAGAAACATTGTCTTTAAAAATCTCTCGAACAGTCGCACTGCTTTTTAGGGTTCCGTACCCAAAGGGTGCCAACGGGACACCGGGATTTACAAGGTTTATAATACAGTTTAAAATTTATTCATACTTGTCGAGCTTTTTATTATTTAATTACACAACATACGAAGTCCGCCAAATTTTACACGCATGTATAAATGCAATATTATTATAACATGGAGTTGATCTGATGATAAAGCTAGCGGGTGACCATAGGAACTCTGTGATAAACGACACGACCGCATCGAGTTTGGACTCGTTTGATTTGTCTTGACGATTACTTTGGTAACCAGGGGCATAAAGTACATGTCACCAAAAAAAAACTTATATTAGAAGAATTTTAAGAAATACTTACTTACTGAACTGTTTAACCCCTCATGTACGAGTCCGACTCGCACTTGACCAATTTTTTTTATATTACGATTACGAGTATAATGAAACCAAAAACTGGTAAAAAAAAAGAAAATAGCTGAGTTAACTAAAAAGCGTTCAGTAGGGGCAAAAAATTTAAAACCGTGCCCAAAGCATTTAATTATTATTTTAACAATTTTGCTTTATTTCCTCGCATTATTGGAGAAAAGCACTACACATGTTTCAGCGGAAATGGCAATTTGTGGATTCGTATTTATTGACGGACTCAGCTACGCTTCATCCGTCAAACTTTACTCATCCACGAATTGCTTTTTCCCGGCCTCGGCAGTAATGTCCTATTATTTAAAATTCCACAATTTCTTCGCAGGTCTGAACATTACAAGTAACTATAATATAAGTAATCATGGACAACCTGGACGATTCTGAAAACAATGCCAAGATTTCCGATTCAGCATATTCAAATAGTTGCAGTAACAGTCAATCACGAAGGAGGTAAGTGTCCTAACTTTAAACGAGGTTTCTATAATATAGCTAAATTTTCTCAAATATCGGAGGAAATGTCGTCCTTATATTCGTGATAATAGAACGCGAAGTAGGTACGTCTTTGTATAGCACTTATTGAACAACGTTCTAATTTCAAATTAGAGGACAGTAATAGGATTTCAAAGAACATTGCCTGGCCATGGCCAGCAAAGAGATTGTCTTTTGTTTTGTTTCACTGGTTTTTTTTTATTGACTATCTATGGCATACTGCCAATTAAGAATAAGATAGTTCGTGAATGTGTATTTACTTTTTAATCTCTTATTTGACTAGATTATTTAATTAGATTAAATCAGGTTAGTTTTCAATATAATAAACAAGGATTGACATTTATTGTTCATAATTTATTAAAATAACCCTTTGATGTTTAATGTTTAACTACTTATTAATTTGCGATTTTATTAGTTCTATTTTATAAAACCTTCGATAATTATAATAATTGTCTCTAAGACCGTGGCTTGTTTTTTGTGCAGCATTAAGACTAAATAACAGTTAATGATCCACAAACCTCCGACACACACTACACACACTTCACAAAAGCCAACTTCAATAAAGCAGCCGCTGTGTTTAATGTTTTTTACACTAAAAAAACGGTATACTTATTTATAAAACAAAATGAGATAGGAATCCAAAAGCGTTGCTATAATTCTTTAGTAAAGTCAAAATTAACGAAACTACAACAAAAATCAACCGGACTGAAACTGAATTACCGTTGTCCTGGAAAATGATCAATTGCTAGTTACGACAGTTGGCGAGGGGAGGAACGGTATGACATAACCATTTCTCATCAGAATTGTGGTTTTCAGCCACAGTTCTAAATCCACCCACTCTGGAAGCAATTCGAGCGGGAGTAGTGGTTATGGCGGAAAGCAGTCGACTTCTGGAAGCAGGTGAGCACAATTATAATAAATAATACAACTAACTGTTGCCCGTGACTTTGTTTGCCTTTCCTGCGGGAATTATGAAATTTTCCGGATTAAAAACCACCTTATGCCCATTCCAGGGTCTCATGACTATCTCCATGTGAAATTTCTTACTTACTTTCTCATTACATTACAATAGTTACTAGCTTTTGCTCGCTTGATTGTTGAATTCCAACATTTGCACTATCTGTCTAAATTTTAGACTAAAACAACGTCTGTTTGTATTTGTATTTCCAAAATAATACTTATCCTCTAAAAAATCAAACAAAACACGAAAAAGGATGGCAGAAAGTAAATGTATGTTAACCTGAATTTAACGCAAACGAAGCCGCGGGTGAAAGCTTGTAATTTTTATATTATTTCAATTAAAATATAATTTGACATTGGCAACTGCCTTTTCATTTATTAGGCCTTTTGGGTAGGTTTAAGATAATAGGTAGGTACTTATAGAACATTTTCCATGTTTCCAGCAATAACTTAAGACAGCTCCCAGTGAAGAGGACGAAAGAAAAAGATGGGAAAAAGAACGAACATACTGATATCCAGACTGAGGTTGAATTCAGGCTCCCACAACCAGCACAGCCTCCTGAGAATAAGAAGGAAGAACAAGACGGTGAGTTGTTATAATATATTTCGTTTCCTTAAGAATGATCCAGTGACAGGTGATAAACTAAGGAGACAAAGGCGGGCTGACAGAAAAAAATAATATAAAAAGTATTGTTTTACAAAATGCTTGCCTTTACTCTAGATCCATCTAGGAACTTCGTAAAACCTGAAATATGGCACCAAATAATTAATTCTACATGAGAAGAAACGACGGAACTCCTTTGCGAGTGAAGTAGAGTCGAAGACGCACATTAGTCGCAAAACAGAATAAAGCTACAAAATTAACTGTTCACAAGAACTCTAAAAGTCGCTAAACACTATCATACCTTAATCATCCCAGCCTACCAGTATATACGTCCCACGCGGGCCCAGTGCGAATTGGAAACTTCACGCACACCATTGAATTGCTTCGCAGGTTTATACAGGTTTCCTCACGATGTTCTCCTTCACCGTAAAGCTCGTGGTAAATTTTAAATATAATTTCGCACATGACTTTCGAAAAACTCGAGGTGCGAGCCGGGGTTTGAACCCTCGATCCTCTGCTTGCAATAGCGATTAAAACAACCATGCAAGTGAGCATATAAGCAAACAAGGGAGCATGTAAGCAAGCATATAATTATGCAAGAAATAGTGCAACTAAGCACGCATCAAGGCTGCATTCAAGCATGCAAGCAAGCATGTATACCCAATTTCATCCAAATCCATCCAGTCGTTTTCGCGTGAAGGAGCAACAAACGGGTTTATATCGACTGGTCGAAAATTGTTAGTCATAATGTAATGTTTGTCATAATGTAATGTTTATCATAATATAATGTTTGTCATAATGTTTGACATAATTCTTTTTTCTCTGAAACCATTTTTTTTTTTCAGAATTGTTATATAGCAAACCTTAGGTAGGTTAGGTAACCTATGTAGAGTTCTACAGGATCACCATTTAAAAAATTATGAAATATGTACGGTTTCAGCAAGAAAACACACACACACACACACACACACACACACACACACACACACACACACACACACACACACACACGCACGCACGCACGCACGCACGCACGCACGCACGCACGCACGCACGCACGCACGCACACACATACACACAGTACTTTTTCAGTAGTACTTAGCATTAAGAAATGTTACAATAATTAGTAATTTAACAGTTCTATCTTGCTGCTATTTGTATGTTGTTGTACAGATGCCCCGGCTGCGGCCATGCATACGCAAGTCGAGAAAGGAGTCCAAGATATGGAGACGCAGGACACAAAGCCAAATGAAGATGTGAGTCAACTCCAGTAGATTTTGTTGGCTTTTTATAGAAGCTTCTATAATACTTGTAGTAAAATTAGTCTTAGAAATATTGCCAGGTCCAGTTGGTAGATTTGACGAGGCTTGGTTAGATATAAACCTAATAAATAAAGAATTTTAAATAATTTCCCAAGTGACAAAACTTGTGACTCGTCTTTTGTTATTAAAAAAAGTCGGGGTCGGGACTCAAGAGGAGCAAATGAAAATGAATTATTAATCAGGATAATTCTAGTTTTACCCTACTAAAGCCCAACACACACAGACGACGGGTGCGGGTCGTGCTCGGGTGTCCGTCGTGTTGATACCGATAATATGGCCGGTCGCTGATTAGACCTATTCTCTGTGTGAATACAACGAACCGCGTGGCTCACGCGTAGGAAACGACCCGACTCGCACACGATCTCTGTGTGCGTGTGCGTTGCGCTTAAAAGTCATAGTAAGGAAGCTATTGGTTTACCATGCATTTATTCATTATTAATTAAATTTGAAATCAAGTTTACTATCTTTTAAACAGCATGAGCTAGAATACTACTGTCTCAGATAAATGAACTGTATTTGACCTGATAATAGTATGTAAATAAAAATAAACACGGTGGTGTATTA
The DNA here is from genome assembly GCF_025370935.1 of Choristoneura fumiferana. Classification (NCBI taxonomy): domain Eukaryota; kingdom Metazoa; phylum Arthropoda; class Insecta; order Lepidoptera; family Tortricidae; genus Choristoneura; species Choristoneura fumiferana. The sequence continues at coordinate 30,448,557 of NC_133472.1, forward strand.
TTTTGTACATTTTTAGGCGGTGATCTGCCATACTTCTCAATGCCCAATGCAAGTTGTGGCGAGCCGGAATTCACCCACGGTGAGTCTAGTTCCGTTTATTGAATTCACTCGGCAGATTTGATTCGTTTGGTTAGCGAATAAATAAATCAACCTCATTATCTCATCATCTCAGCTTTAAATCCCACTGCAGAGGTACCTCCTCTTGGAATGAGAGGGCATGAGCCGTAGTTCTCACGCGGAATTTCACATAGATTTCAAATGTAATTTTTCATCACACTTGCTCGTGAATGATGTTATTCCATGCCTATATACTAAAGGACAATGGCCTCAATTGTTCCCGCGAGAACTATGGATTTACGTACAGTTTTTCTTCCCAAGGAAGTTATGACTTTAGTTTTAAAAAGTGAGTAGGTACGTCATTTCGGACTAAAGAGGTTTCAAGTCAGCCAACGGTTTATTTACATGTTAAAAACTTAGCTGTAACCCAATTTTACCCCATAAAAATTTGCCACGCTTAATGAAACTTCGTTATTTTTATATTTTTAACTTATATCAAATTGTTTTGCAATAATTTTAGTAAATATTTTTTAGCAAAAAAGTGACAAAGCCCCTGGCTACTGCGAAATTCGAAAATGGAAGTTCATATCGTTTTCCTGACGCTAATATTATTTAATACGAGAGTGAGAGGGATGGTACGATACGAACTTCGATTTTCACATTTTGTAGTAGCCCCCTGTATTGGCGGGGAGCCATTATTTTATTCAGTTGTTTTCTTAGCGTCTTTCTTTTGCTGAGCTGTGAAGTGTTTGGACACAAAATAATTTAATATTTTGCATTTTTTCCCTCTCAATGTGATGAAAATCATTGTGTGTATCACGGGCCGTAAGGGGATTACAAACTTGAGTCATAATAGTCTCGTTAGTAATCCCCTTCTTATGCCCCTTAATGCACAATGTACTATTGCACGTAAATCCTGAAAAACTCAGAGGTGCGATACGAGCCCGGGGTCGAAACCACGACCTTACTGCTTCTCAAACCACAAGGCTTCACGGCTTCACGAAACGGTTCGATAAATCAATCATACTATACATATCTGATGTCAGTACAATATCTAAAAATTAAAGTAGGTACTTATTGAATTAGATTATTACAATGCAAACAATTTATTATTTTTTATTTAAATCGTTCCGTATCGGTTCCTAGAAATTATGGCAACCCTGTGTATCGTTAAGGAGATGCAGCTTCAGATCCTGTCCGGCGCGCCCGAACAACTAATACCTACATTTAAAAAAATCTAATATCTATCCATGATTAGAGGTTAGAATAGAATAGAATAAATGTATTTGGTGTAATAAAAGTTTGGTGTAAAGGTTCTTTAAAAAAGGATTGCAAAAATAAGTCTCAATGTGATGGTTATATTAATAATGCTTGTTTATCAACATTAGACAGTTTGAATATTTTTTTTCCTTACAGGATGGATTTTCGTGTGTCATATCGATGCAGGATGGTATTGTGATGTATACAACGTCTGCCCTGACAAACACGATTGGATTCCCGAAAGATATGTGGATTGGCCGTTCCTTTATTGACTTCATTCATCCCCTGGTAAGTAATCGGTTAACGAATTGTATTTATGGTTGAACCTAAAATTAAGTAGGTCTACTACAGCTTAAGTGAGATCCGGAAAAAAAAATGAAGCGCGGGACGTTTTGATTCATTTAAACCTCTCTCGCAACTATAAGAATGGTTCTATGAGGTTACATTTAGCCAGTTTTTCTGTGATTCGTTTAGAGAAACCAAATTAAACGTTAGTCGCTAATAATTCCCAGAAAGGCTTAAGCGCTATTTGGGTGCAAAGATTAGATATTATTTTGCAGGTGGTAGGGCCTTTGCACTGTTGTGTTTCGGCGTGGAGAGTAAGACAGCCGGTGAAATTACTGGCACTTGAGGTATCCCATCTTAGGCCTCTAGGTTGGCAACGCATCTGCAATACCCCCTGGTGTTGCAGATGTTTATGGGCGGTGGTGATCTCTTACCATCAGGAGACCCGCTCGTTCGCCATTCAGTCGAATAAAAAAAATAGGTATATCGGCCCTGCTGCTCAGATAATAGAAGAGAAACACAGATAACCTTTTTATAAGTTTTATTATACAACATTTATTATACTATGTCCTCATTTTTGATGAAAAAGAAAACTAACTATGCTTGGATTGGATAGGTATTTAACTAAATATATATGATATAATCGAACATTGGAAGGTTTTTACCATTTCTTTTCATTTAACAGATTTAAAAAATTAACTTGTTTTAAGAGAGTTGTTTTGCTTTTATATCTTAATTGTTGTACTATCGTTAAAAGGACCTGTGATTCAAATGTCGTTATTGAACATCATCTATAGCGGAATTTTCGTTTAGGTACCCCACTTCCCGGTTCTCAAAAAAGCAGAACACGCTTGTAGTCAGGCTAGTTGCCCATACAACTTTAAAAGTGCGGCCACATGCAACCGCTTCACGCTCGTTTCCAGCGTCTAATCTGGTCACGTGACATATAGCGATAAAGCTGAAAATGTTGAGCTTTATCGCTGAATAAAAAAACTCTTTAATTTCATGAAAACACCCTGTTTTTTTTTTCATTCACTCCTATGTCTTTTATTTGTACCACTGTCATAACTGCCACTAAAGGAGGTTAAGAAATCAGTTTCCAAGACCAAGATCATTCCTGCAAGCAGCGATCTTGACGCTGCTGTTCGACGCGGTGACTTGACGCAGCTTTTTTGAGTCGCGGGAAATTCAAAATAGGGTTACGTGACCAGATTTATCGCTGGAAACGAGCGACTAGCATGTGGCCGCACTTTAACGACGAGCCACGGGCGGCGCCATGCATGAACGTTTTTTTGTTCTTAGCGTTTGCTGCTAGGTAGATACGAGTATGTAGGTAATCACCAGGGATCCTAAATGCGAGCAAAATCGATTGAAATGACTTAATGATAAATTATAATTATGACAACCCTACTAGCACTTGATTGAATTTTGCTTGCATTTTACGAACCTTGGCCCACCCATTTTAATCACTGTGAGGCGAGTGTCCTTGCCGCGCAATAAACAGTTTTTTTTTAACAAACAGCATTCTATTCTATTCTAAAATTCTCGCCAAGCTGCGGTTCCCACGTAGTTGGAACCGGGCCGTAACATGATCATTTTATTATGAACTGCTTTAGTGCCAACGTTATACATTATGTATATCGAATATGTCTTTATATTGAAAAAACTTAAGTTCTGTATCAACATTTATGACACTAGGTGATTTGTATACATTTATGAGTATGTATACCATTGTGATTTATTCCGTAGGACCACAGCACGTTTGCGTCGCAAATAACCAAAGGCCCGGCTATTTCGAAAAAGGATGCACCGACTGATCCAGGTTAGTGCTTTTCACTATCGTGGACATATCTTATTTATCCTGAGCTTAACTTAGAAGTTTTTGTACATGCTGATAGGAATTCCTAGACAAAGCACCTACATGACCTATAATAGTACATGCAAGTGAAAATTCTGTCCCCTTCTTTTGGAGAAACCTTGAGTGGGATAGATTGCCACTCATGTCGTAAATCGGTGGTGCTTATAGGTATCTTGGTATACTGTGTACTTAAAGCAAACTACGAGAAAAGTGAATACGACGTAACATCACTGTCGCTATACATATATTTAAGATTTCTCGCTCTTTGCTGTTGTATCAACCTACTCTTTTATAAGAAGAAGAAGAAGAAGAAGCAGTTTCGAGGCATTTAAGAAATCGCACGATGTTCACTTCTTTCTTCCCTTTTGTTTCCCTAGTTCAACCAAACGAGTCAACGATGTTCTGTCGCATCAGGAAGTATAGAGGGCTTGCAACCAGTTTCGGGGTCAAGGATCGCGCTGTCACCTTCATGCCCTTTACGCTTAAACTGACCTTCAAAAATGGCGACGAAGATAGTGGGATGCTTATTTACTTGATCATACAGGCGACGCCTCTGAGCTCTGCTTTCAAATGTAAGTATTTATTTTGTTAGGGTGTTGCGGTTTACGAAAGTATTGTGAGTATTGAAAGTATCGGCCTACAATTTCAGAATGATTCAGGTACTTTTTCCGGCAAGGTCACGAAGAGTTTCATATTTATACTCTAAACTGATTTAATCGTTAACAGTAAATGAATACGAATTTAATTAATTTGGCCACTAAGGGTTAACAAGTAAAATTATAAGACCATACTCCTTTTTAGGGTTCCGTAGCCGTTCTGTCCGTTCGTCTGCCTGTCCGCGGCTAAGCTCAGAAACCGTTAGTACCATAAAGCTGTAATTTGGCAAGAATGCACATATCAGTCACGCCGACAAAGTAGTAAAATAATAAAATAAAAATATTTTTTTTGAGTACTTACTTCCCATAGACGTAAAGTGGGGGTGATTTTGTTTTCTCATCCAATCTTGTAGTGTGGGGTATCGTTGGGCAGGTTTTCTAAAACCATTACGGGGTTACTAAAAGTTTTTCGATTCAGTGATTTGTTTGCAAAATATTCAACTTTAAAGTGCAAATTTTCATTTAAATCGAGCGTCCTCCCCCCTCTAAAATCTAAACAGGTGGGCGAAAAATTTGAAAAAATTCAGGATGGTAGTAAGTATATCACACTTTCAAGGAAAACTATAACGGCTAAGTTTGCTTGACAATTATTAGTAGTTTAAGAGTAAATAGCAGCCTAAGGTATAAAATATAGCTAAACTTGGAATATTCCGTACAAAATACGAAATCCTTAGAAAAATAGTACTTAATTTTTTCGTAATGGCTACGGAACCCTATTTCGGGCGTGTCCGACACGCTCTTGGCCGGTTTTTAAAATATACGCGTCATCTTTTGGATATTTTCCGCAAAAGCCATAACCGAGCAGTACTAACTTTGTTTTCATTAATAAACGATTTTTGATGATACGATAATGATCTGATCACATCTGTACACACCTTTATTGCTTTTATTTTACTTTTTAGCTGCCCATGAGATTATCGTCAAAGCCGTGTCATTTGTCATACGGCACGTGTCGAGCGGGAACCTCGAACACATTGACCCTGAAGCAGTGCCGTTCCTAGGATACTTTCCTCAAGATGTCAGCGGCATAGACGTGCTGCGGTTGTACCACCCTGACGATCTCACATATTTGCGGCAGATTTATGAAACTATTATGAAGGAAGGAAGTGCGCCTCGATCCAAGCCGTATAGGTGAGTTATGTAAAGTGTTCATTGAAAAGTTATGCCTATTAACAAATTCAGCTCGAAGAACCTGACAAGAGTTCTCTTTTCGTAGGCAGTTTTCGCTACATAGCTGAAAAAGGCTATTGCTATTAGCGTAGCGCTTAGTGATATGTGGTCGAGAATGTGTTCTAACTATTATATCTGGAGGTATGGTGTGGTGCCCTTGCCAATTCGCAAAAACAGGACACCATGCAGGCCGGCGCCTAAGTCAGTAATTGAACTTGATTTCTTCTTGTACGTAATAGTTGCAGTTCGCCGTTTTTAGAAGACAATCAAAACTGACAGAACAACGGTTGATATTAAATTATATACATAATATGCAAACCCACTAAGATATACATATATACTATCTTGACGTCTCTTTTTATTGAAAAACACTTTTTAAAAATAAATCACAGCTAATATGTAACAATTAGTAAGGAAATATGATCATTTACATTCTTTTGGTATCATAAGTAATAGTTACGGTCTTTTTAAAAACGTTTTATCAATAAAAAGACTTCAAGATTTTTTACCTTATTTATAATGCTCGTTCGTGTTCGTGTTTAAATTGGGCCCAGTAAAAAGGGATAAAAAGACAACCTGCCTTAAAGTATAGTGTAATCTCGTATTCTTTTTTCGAATCTGCACAAACTTCAATCAGGTTTTCAGTTATTTAATTAAAACCTTGCAAAGGAATGTTCACTACTGATCCTCAACCTTCCTCAACTGACGACCACGATCACTCTGTGAAGATTGTAACGAGTTAGTAGAGAGATAAGTAGATGGTTATCCCTGGAGTGACCGAACTGATTGAATAATTATTTCCGTATAACTATCTACACTGTCCCTGCCTAAAAGTGAAAAGTCCTCACTGGCTGTACATAAGATTACGGACAGCTAGCACTAAATATTACAGGTTTTTGTAATAGTACATTGTTGTCTAGGCCTGGAAGTACACAATTGGCGAGGCAAATACAGTATGTTTTTTTCAATAATCAAAACGGTAAGTATAAATTGTACAAACAAATAATCCGATGCATTTTTTAACAATGACGTTTGGAGAGGTGTGTTTTTTAGCCAACACACAAGAGGTTTGTGAAGCAAAAGCGAAAATTTTCATACAGGGGGGCAGCCATAAAGTACGTCACACCAATTTTGACCAGTTTTAGCACCCCCCTTGTCACACCCATTGCTATGAAATTTGCAAATATTTTGATTGTCTCATACCGCTTGCCCCCCCCCCCTAAATGTGCGACGTACTTTATGGATGACCTTCAAGCGGCGATGACGGTTTCCACCCCCTGAACATAAGCCGATTTTTTTTATAAATTTTTGGATATGTTGCCAGTCAAAACAATATCCAGGACTTAAGATGTGCTATCAGGCAACACAAAAGCCAGGTTTGCACATTTTGATTGATTTAACAGAGATTTATCAGAGATAGTGACCAAAATTTAATTATGTGTTAAATCAATCAAAACGTGCACACTCGGTTTTTGTGTTGCCTGAAAGCACATGGTCAAAATAGGTCAATGTTAACCGTCCCGCTGAGACTACGCCCGACCGCTTTCGAGCGAGTGTTTTCGCGTTATGTACTGATCACGTGTACCTGTGGCCACGTGCACACGTGAGCACAAGCCCCTATCCTATTTATCTTTAAGCTTACGGATACTGAATAATAGCTGTTGCTCGCGACTTTGTCGACGAAGAATTAGTTTGCAGCTGTCCCGCGGGAATTATGGAATTTTCCAGTATAAAAAGTATCATCACAACAGCCGTAGGACGTCCACTGTTGGAAATAGGCTTCCCCCATAGACCTCCAGTTGCTTCGGTTGGATGAGGCCCGCGTCCACCGTGAACCCGCGTCTTTAACCAGGTCATGCGTCCATCTCGTTAATGGACGTGCTACGCTGCGCTTGCCGACCCGCAGTCTCTATTTGAGCTAATTCACTTGGCTATATCAGTGACCCTCGTCGATAAAAACTATCCCTTGTGTTAATCCAGGGAACCGATTTTTTAAACCGCATCCCCGAATAATCAATTCGTAAGTGGTAATAAATTGTGCTGATTTTGATGTACGTGTATAGACTAGAGAAAAATTACAGCTCTGATTAAACTTGTCAACTGGTCTAAATTTAATTTGAGCCGTAATTTTATCGCAGGACATAGATTTTTAGGGTTCCGTACCCGAAGCCTGATAAACTCCATCTATTTTTCTGTCACAGCGTTGTATCTCGAGAACTTTAACAGATTTACAGTCAAATACAAAGTTTTAATGTTTTCTCTAAGGTTGCTTGGCCGGTTTTTTCCACTTTCGAATGATATTTGCGAGTGACATGATTTCAATAGGGGCAAGTAATGCGTGAAATAGAACTTAAAGATAGCTAGAATTCTGAATTAACACAACCTCTTCGTACATACTCATGAAATTTTGCATGGGCGTTCTTTAATTATTAAAAACTCCCATAGCAATTCGGTATAGCTAGTGCCACCAGAGTTGAGGTCACGTACACAAGAACATGTCATGTAATGACAGCAGAATTTTGACATTAACTCATTCATTTAATTCATTCTCCTTTTATGCAATCAGTTCTTTTTGTAGCTGTGTGTGTAAATCATTCACTGAACTCTCGTGGCACTACCTATAAAATCCTAGGATTTCAAGTTTGACTCGAGCGAAACTGCGGCTAAAAAGTAGTGTTATGTGCATGTCAGTGGCGTGGAGTGAACATATTCGTTAGGCAATCTGCGGAGTGAGAAAATTGTGAGGCGTAAGTTAGGTATCGGAGTTAGTGTACACAAGCTTTGTCATTGTCATTACTGGTATTTTGAAAAAAAAATAGGCAACCCGGTAGGAATCGAGTTGTTACGACGCCACGCCATTGATGCGTATATGGTTATTGTATAACACAACTGTCGTAGTGTTTTAATGATAAAACAATAAATTGAAACAAACTTTACAAATGTTATCTGTTACTTTCAGATTGATGGCGCAGAATGGTGATTATCTAAAGCTCGAAACTGAATGGTCGTCTTTTGTGAACCCATGGTCGCATAAACTGGAGTTTGTCGTTGCAAAGCACCACGTTCTTGAGGTATACATTTTTTAATGTGTTATAATCGCATACAACTACATGTTGCATGCAAGTTAGCCCGAAAAATGGTCAGTAGAGGTTGTATACGCTACGGGCTCAAGTCAAACAGCTTGCCATTATAGGGTTACTATATGAATATTAATAACTTAACCAACAAAAAGTTGGAAAACCCCCGACTTAGTCACTTCAAAGTTCAATATCCCAAAAACGGCTGAACCGATTTTGATGCAACATGTCTAAGAACCATTGCTTGAAAACTTGATTTCAAATAAAAGAAACCGCATTCAAATCGGTCCAGTGCTCACATGTTCTTGTGCCTATATCTGTCCGGTGTTAGGTCTTTACCGCTTGATACAGGCAGCTATGTCTGTAAACTGGATATTTTATTAATAATACGGGTTGTTATAGGGTCCTGGTAATCCAGATGTATTCGAACCACCAGTAGTGAGTTCTGCGAGAGAAAGAAGGTCGACTGGGGAAGAAAGGAGCAAAACCCAATGCCTCAGGGATCATATAGTGAGGACTATGAATAAAGTGAGTAAACGATTCCATTACAACTGAAGTACATATTCACATATTTATACAATACCTTTTTTTTATTCGACTGTATGGCAAACGAGCAAGTGGGTCTCCTGATGGTAAGAGATCACCACCGCCCATAGACACCTGCAACACCAGGGGTATTGCAGATGCGTTGCCAACCTAGAGGCCTAAGATGGGATACCTCAAGTGCCAGTAATTTCACCGGCTGTCTTACTTACTCTCCACGCCGAAACACAACAGTGCAAGCACTGCTGCTTCACAGCAGGATTAGCGAGCAAGATGGTGGTAGCAATCCGGGCGGACCTTGCACAAGGTCCTACCACCTGCACCTATACCTAAATGTGTAACGTCTATGGTGACCGGACAGTTAATATGCTGAACTTTTCACTCACTATGCTAAAAAATACAACCCTCATCTCATCAGTCAATCAAGCAAGGCTTAACTTACTTTGCTACCTAACTGACTTTAGTATTTAGGTTAATGTTAGGTTTTATCTCGGTCATGATCGTTAATTTGCGACCAATTTCGTCAAAAAATCCTTTGAATTGTTACAAAATTACAGATATTCGATCTTAAGTGGGTCCCGTGACTGTATCTACTCTTATTTTATTTCTGTTGTCCTGTCAATCGTTCGAAGATTAACTGGAGGGGACCCTTTATGGAACAAGTTCGTCTTTGTACAGTCCAACAAACTGTTAGTACTACTAATGTCATGTTGACATCCCATACTTTTGTCAAGGAAATCATAGTGAAATTGATTATTAGAAGGTTTTACCTTGGTACAATGAATCAGTTTGTTCGACTGTACATCTGTTTCTTACTGTATTTTTTTGTTGTGTGTTTTATGCACAACTAACGCCCCGCCCGGCTTCGCACGTTTACAGTAGGGCATATTAGGCAAAGCTCTGCGCAGGGAGCGACGCTAGCGCAAACCTCCATGACGTCAGTTGTGGCCATGACAGATCATGATCAAAGAGTATTAGTACCTATAGAAATCATCATATATTTATTTTATTTGTAACAAAATAATATGTGATATATACATCAATAGTAACGATAGAGCTATATTTCCAATAATTTAATTGAAATAATATGATATTATGGCATTTAAGGTACACAAAAAACTGTTTTCGGCTTTGTGCTAGTGCTGCATTCTGACGGCAGAAAGTTGCAGTAATATTGTATATAAAAAAATAAAGGTCACTTTACACATTTTTCAGCTCCATTTCCCAAAAAATATACCCGCGCGAAGCCGGGACGCGTTTTTAAATTTGTAATATATCTTTTGAATGGAATGTCCGATTTTATATTTGAATAATTCAAAAGTAATATACAGGTATTTAAACAGTCTTTATGGTCTGTCCCAGAATTCGAGATACTAAAATGACGTTTCATGTGTTACCTGTTTTTTGCGTCTCATAAATAGTGATGTGCCGCAACCGGTTATTACCGAAAGATTTTGTAGGTACCTATGTATGTATGTCGTAAAATATTAAGATATGAACGGATCCGTGATGTACTAAAATGTAGGGCACTTAGGACATTCTAGAAAAGGTAAAATAGGTCTAATAAAAATGCGACCGTTTTCGAGATATTTCGACTTTTTATAGATGTTGATGTTTAAGTAAGTTTTACATTAACTAAATAATATGAGAATAATGAATAGTTGAATACCACTTGAATACGAAAAACATGAACAATGACGTTGTATGATATCTGAGGGCCTACTCCGGAATTCGAAAATCAAAGTTCGTACCGTAACGTCCCTCTCACTTACGTATTAAATTAAATAATAGTGTCAGAAGGACGGAACGACACGAACTTCGATTTCCGAATTTCGTAGTAGCCGTGCTGGCCCTGACTACGAAATGCAAAACTCGAACTTCGTATGTTGCCGTCCCGCTGACGCTTATCTCATTCAATACGCGAGTGAAAGGGACGGTGCCATACGAACTTCGTTTTTCTAGTTTTGTAGTAGCATCTGTATTATTTTTTACGTTGGCACTAAGTGATGAACACTGTATTTTTACCTGTGCTTAGATTTCATCACTTTATCGTATGATAAAGTAAAATGGAAAGTAGAATATTGAATGCATTGTTATTTTTGCTATCGTAAAATAAACATTTTATCGGTTATTTACGAAACCGAAATCACGGAGCAGCACTGTTCCTTTTATGCTGGCCACATTATTTTTACGTTTGACATTTCAGACTGTCATTTTAGTATCTCGAATTCTGGGACAGACCATAGTACAAAATGATTTATTTGGATAATAAATACAAAATGATTTTATGGATAACAGTCTGATTTTGGTCGGCATTTCTATCAACTTTTAAAACTTAAAAGAGGAGTTACAGTGACATAACTAAAATAGTTGGCCATATGGTATCGCGGTTTTTTGTAGATATTGATATATTCTTTAATATCTTAGATAATTTTTTATATCATCAGTCATCAATAGTTTCCGCAGCGTATGCGTTAAAAATATTTTATCTTTATTTTTTTACACCTTGAGTTACATTATTGAACTCTGCTTGAGTGGCTAAACATCTCGTGTCATTATGGATTATTTTAGTCCCTTGTTGAACAATCTACTATTTTCATAACTGTAACTACCTATTCAAAATAAGATTTACTTATATCGTTAATTATTTATATTATATTAGTATCGCTCGCTTCGCTCGCTCGGCTCGCGCGCTGTAGAGTCACAGTTCTACCTAGCACTTCTCGTCGCTTGGCTCGTCGTCGTACCTAACGAAGTCTTTCCTTAAATACTTCATTTTGCACCATCCAAAAATTTTCCAAGTCCCTGCGCGTCAATAATGCGGTTAACGTAACACTTATTAGTAAGAAATATATGAAAACAAATAGTAGTTAGTATTAACAAAGTTATGAATATTGGCGTTATGAATTAGAATGATTAGGAGTTTCGATCGTTAGTATAAGAAAATATATGAAAATCAATATTAGTATGAACAAGGGCTATGATTAGTGATATTATGAATTCTGATGATTATGAGTTTCGATCGTTAGTATTAAAAAAAATTATGAAGAGTGATCGTTATGATGTAAAATGGTATGAGAAACATTTTCGGACTTCCGATAATAGGACTTAAAAAGTTATGTTAAAATATGCGCATCCCGGCTTTATTTATAAGAATAAGAATAAGATCTTTGTCTATCTGTACTCCAAGTTAAATCCGCTGAGCCGTTATTGCGTGATTGAGTAACAAACATCCAAACCTCCGAACATACTCACAAACTTTTACATTTATAATATTAGTAGGATTAGTATAGATTAATGTAGATAAAACACAGAACAAACAAAAATTGTAATTTGCGAGTTCGCTGCGAGCGCGTTACGATTTCGCCGCGAACGCGCAACGCTATTGCCGCGAGCGCGCAACGAGCGCACAATAATAATAGGGCGTCTTCGACTCTATACGCAGCTAACTCGCTGCACGCTCGCAGCGACATCGTTGGGCGCTCGCGGCGACATCGTTGCGCACTCGCGGCGATATCGTTGCCCGCTCGTGGAGAAATCGTTACGCGCTCACAACGAACTCGCTGCGCGCTCGCCTCGCTGTCAACTCGCCCGCATATCGCTAGTGCGATTTAGCACTTAGTTGTTTCAAAAGGGCTTCATCGGAATAGCATTCATAGCACTTCATGTCATAGGCTTTCGACGCAGCGTAAACGCTTAGTGTCGCGAGCGGTATGATTCCGCTTTCATATGAAAACCTTGCCATTTGCATTGTCCAGTTTTAAATCGGTTATTTTGTATACCGACAATGCTTTCATATTTGGGTCCCGCTTTCGCTCCCTCTCTCAGTAGCGTCAGTTAATTATCATGTAAATTATGGTCTTAAATTTAGGTTTTGACGAAGCCAGCAGAGTTCGCCAAGCAACAAATGAGTAAGCGTTGCAAGGATCTTGCCTCCTTCATGGAGAGCTTAATACAAGAACCATCTAAGGCCGAGCCACCAGATCGCGTTGTTGAGACACTGGAGAAAGCTAACAGTTGTGTAAGTTGAATACATTTTTACGGTCCAAAAAGTGTAGTCGGAGAAAACAGCTTGTAAATAATAATAAATTAATAATTCTATTATGTTTTTTTTACCTAAAACTTGTATTTCTCTAACGCCACTGTATCCACTAATCGAATTTGAATATAACAGGAACACGATTCTGTGATACTGGGAGGAATATCACCCCACCACGATTACTATAGCGACAGCAAGGCTAGTTCGGAGACACCTTTAAGCTACAACCAGCTTAACTTCAATGATAATCTGCAACGGTGAGTCCTGGTGCTATACACAGTGTCAAAAAACATTCACGATATTTCACAAACTTGTCAGGTTTGTTTTTCCTCTGAACACACCACCCGTAAAGTTAAAAAAAAAAGAAATATTTCGAGTTAATTTTTTGCTCTGTGGGCGAGAGTGGGGGGTGAGTCGAGTTTATCAGGATCAGCTGTAGATAGTTCTAGCCTTTGAGGAACATTAGATCTGGCAGTTGAATTGAAATTCCGGGATTGTACTAAATTCTTATGGAAATTTCCTAAAATTTTATAGCGACTAGCTACCCGCCCCGGCTTCGCACGGGTAAAATAAAAGAAACCGGCCAAGCACGAGTCACGTTTGCTGTACCGGAGCCCCCCTTAATATTTATTCTATTTTAATTTAATTAAGTATTTATTTTTAAAGTGAATGTAAATACAAATAAATATTCTGTGGATGTGAATACCTGTTACCATAAAGAGCACCCCTTAAAATATGAGAATAAATTTTAATATAAACCCCTTAAATATTTATTTTATTCTGTTTTTCGTATTTGTTGTTAGCCGCAACAGAAATACATCATGTGTGAAAATTTCAACTGTCTAGCTATCACGGTTCATAAAAGATACAACCTAGTGACAGACAGACAGACAAACGGACAGTGGAGTTTTAGGAATAGGGTCCTGTTTTTTTTACCCTTTGGGCACAGAACTCTTAAAAGGTATCTAATCGAGGGCACTTCACACACATTTTTCAGCTCCATTTCGCTAAAACTGCACCCGGCCCGCGCGAATCCGGGGCGCGTCAACGTAGAGTAAATAAATTTTGTAGATATTGATATTCTTTAATATTGTAGAACATTTTTTTGTTCTATCGTCAATAGTTTCCACAGCGCATGCGATGAAAATGGTTTTATGGCAACTTTTTCTTACACTTTGAGTTACATTATTGAAGTTTTAGTACGGAACCCTGATTTTTTCTGGTAATAAATATACCTAGCCTATGGCACTTTGGAATAATTTAGCATTCTAGTAGTGAAAGAATTTTTAAAATCGGTCTATTAGTTTTTGAGTTAATGCGTAACAAAAATCCAAATCTTTTCTCTTTGTAATATTAGTATAGATTATGAAGTAGATCCGTGTAGAATTCCATGTCTTTAGATGCAGTTGTTGAATTTCAGGGTTTTATGTCCCGATCTCGTGGGAATATCGGAATAAAGTAGCCTATGTGTTATTCCCGAAATTCAGCTACCTCGTCAAATCTGTTGAATCGTTTTAGCGTGAATATTAATTCTAAGTCAGAGTATTACTTTTGTTTTATTTTAGATTTTTTGACAACCATCAAGAGTTAACCTATGAAGAGTATCAACAGGCCATTGCCGGGCATATGGAAGAATTGAAAGACAACAAAAATTTTGTTGGGTAAGTGTGATACAACAACTAACTTCATATTTTGACATAGCTAATACAGTGACTGGGCAGATCATATTTTTTTCATCACACTTGCTCGTAAATAGTTTCGTAACATGCAGGCTACCTTGTTTGCAACCCCTAAAAAAACCCTCGACCTTTTGTTCTTGTCATAAAACCCAAGGTCGGTAAATAAGTTATTGCCCGTACTAATACTGCTGCGCGCGCTGCTGCTGCACGGCCGACCTGCAGAAGGACCTGCGCACGCACGTCAGGCAGCTACGCGAGGTGGAGGGCGGCGGCATGTTGGCGCTGCCAAGAGCGCGGCAGCCAGCGATATCGGCAATTTTTCTAAAAATAATAGTTTTTCTTTTATAAACTTTTTACGGGCGGTACTAGAATTACGAACATCGACTTAAAGCTCTCAGTCTTCGACTACGGGCTTCTAATAGACTCTCGTTCGTAATTCCTTATTTACCGCCCTTGAGACACAATGTACTATTTTTCCGGCATAATGAATCGGATTTAACTAAATGTTTGTATTGCAGAGGGTGTTTGTCTCCGATGGCCTTGTATTCTACGGATTCGGCGGATGTTACCAGTTCTGGCGAGTCCTCGTCGGGTCCTTACGCCTTCAAGAAACAGCGGGACACCAGCTCTGTTCGGCTCACAGAGTCGCTACTGAGCAAGTCAGTAAAAAAACTTATTTCATCATCAACATCATGTCATGACTAGAACCGGATTATATGTATTTAAGTTGTTCATTGTTACGTTTTCTGTTGTTTTTCGTTCATTATTGTATGAAAGGATTACTTCTCTGTCAAAAGACGTTAAGTTGTCTCCCGTAAAGAAACGACCATGTCATGGCTCTTTAGGGGACATCCATAAATGACGTCAAATATTTAGCGGGGGAGGGGGGGGGGGACAGGCGGTTTGTGACAAGAAGGAGGAGGGGTAGGGGCGAAAAATGGTCAAATTTGGTGACGTACTTTATGGATGGCCGAATGGAAATCCGAGTTTAGTGAGGTGAAAACGTTATTTGACGATCGCACCTAGTTCTTGTTTGATAAAAAAAGAAAAAAACATTTTGCTGATGTGTCATTCTGCTCATTCTATTGAAAGAGTCGATTTAATTTATTATCCTTTTTCAGGCATAATACAGACATGGAAAAGTCACTGGTGAAGAAACACCGCATTTCCCGTTTAGCTTCTAAAGAAGACAGGGAAAAGGCAAGCTATGCCACGAAACAGAAGAAAAAGGAACATCTGGCTAGATGTAATGCTTCATTTGTGCCAACTTCTGCGAACTCGACAGTTTCAGAAACTCAGGTATATTTTATGTTCTATGTTATTTATTACATCCCTTTTTATGAGCATCTGTCGCACTCAGCGACGTAATTTTTTTTTATTCGACTGGATGGCAAACAAGCAAGTGGGTCTCCTGGTGGTAAGAGATCACCACCGCCCAATTATAATCGTTATAGTTTCGTACCTATTACTGTTTTCTCTTAAGTCGTTTTACTAAGTCTCTTGGCAATTTTTCTATCATCCACTGGCGTGATTTTCCACCGGCGAGGCGACACGAGACGAGAATTGAAATTTGTATGGCGGCGTCCGAATAGAATAGGGGTAGAATGCATACGAATTTCAATTATCATCTCGCCTTGCCGGTGGAAAATCACTTTAAGTCAGCAGTCTTAGTTTTATTGCTGAAATCGTACGTTGCTGAAGTTCAAAAAGATGGATCAAGTTTACCGGTAACCATACAAAATGACTGACTGGAATAACTTCTGATGTGGCACGAAATCTACCTATACAATTGCATCTATGGCTATTTGTCTGGCCCACAAAGGGATGATTCACACTAATTTTAACTACCAGTGCAAAATTTTCAACTTGTTGAACACTACCACATACGGTTGTCTACTTTGATTATACTAATATTATGAATGCAAATGTTTTTGAATGTGTGGGCGAACTTAATACATACTTAGGCTAATTTTGATTCTGGTATATGAATTTTATATGATATGTGAGTTTTGTTCTTCATTCTTTTAAAATAAGTGAAGAGAACAGGGGATTTATCACGAGAATTTAGTAAAATCCCAGAATTTCAATTCAACTGCCAGACAATGATTCACGCGAACGAAGCCGCGGGAAAAACCTATTTGAGCATATAATTGTGGAAAGTTGACGTCATATGATGATTGCTTGTCGCTGTTTAGAACTTACCGATTAAAGGTCCGTTAGGGCTTTGTTTGAATGAGCCAGTACTATACGAGTTTTGTGTCTGACCTGTCCTGGCAGCCGCACGGCCTGAAGCGTCCTTCGAAGCGACCCGAGGAGCAATCGAGCTCCCGCAAGCACCACTGTTCGCCTGCTTCAAATTTTCCGGGCGCTTCTGCCGCTAATTGTAAGTACAGTCACACTCGAGTAATGTCAGTTGGTATAACTTAAGCTCTCTTGAGACGGTTCAATTCACGACTATAAGTAACTGTTCGAAAAAAGATCTCCTGAAAAGATTGAAACTAGTCGGACCGTTCGCGTTCCTGACTTATAATAATCGTGAGTTGAACCGTTTAATTTAGTACCTACCTAATTTTATCGCTATGCAAGTTATTTGAAATTTTAACAGTTAGAACTCATTTGCCGCGGCGGCCTGTATTTTGCACACAGACACTTCCGTCGGTTCACATACTACTCCATGAGATCACGGGCGCTAAGACCGGCCTGGCCTGGCTGCCACGGCATAGTGGGTGTGTACCACTGCGCTGCCATAGCCTTAGGCTACGTTCAGAAGGCAAAAATTTGTAACGCTAACTTAAAGTTGACGTGCGTTAACACGATCAAAGTTAAAGATAGCTCAGATGATAACGTTTCGAGTGCTCCTCACTCTGTTTCAGGAGAGCCTGTGCTGAGCCTGAGCGAGCGTCGCGTCAATTCCCGCTAACGCGACTCATGTGTCAAACACCACGATGTCTAGACGCGTGATTTGATAACGCGCCACAAATTGTCATCTGAACGAAGCCTAAGGCTGCTTTTGCAACGTTTTGGTACACGCCCACTGTGTCACCAGATCAGATCGGGCAGCCAGGCCAGCATTGGCGTTCTTAATCTCATCGAGTACCGATCGAACACCTCCGTGAGCACAAACAATAATAGGCCGCCGTTGCCAATGCGTTCTCAATGGCAAAATTTCAAATATGTTGAATGATCTCAACGGTCAATCATGGCCGCGGTTTTTTAATATGCACGGTTTTTTTAACAAAAGCAATACCTCAGTGACCGCCGCGATTGCACAGCTAGTGTACAGTCACCAGCACATCTGACACAAAGCGTGCATCTGATACAATTCTATTTCTAGGAACGGTAGGTCGTGTCAAATATTTTTGCACGTTCCGCTGAGGCAGATATTAAATGCGGGTGACTGTACCCAGGTTCAACACCTTATCGGTTTTCATGTAATGTATATGCAACTTTTCGTTCACACCTATCTTAGAGTAGTTAAGGCGTAGTCAACAGTCGCAAGTGTTGGACAACGGTTTTGAGACATTTAGAAAAGTAGGATCCAAGTGAAAGGAAAACGGAAAACGAACTCGTTTTAAAATCAGTTTAGTGTAGTCATCATATGATTTTCTGACCATCCTTATTCTTAATAGCTCCGGCGTACCGGACGTCTAGCAGCATACAGAACGCGACTCCCTACCCGGCTCTACCGACCACAATCATGTCGCATGTGCCTCATGTGAACCATACAGCGGCAGGATTGGGTGAGTTGTACGAGTAACGAATCTTAAAACTTCCGAATATTGAGGTTCAATGGATACGTTTAAAATTAATAAACTTATACCTACGTTATTCTATAATAATACTTAATAGATTCGTCTTGCAGTACTAGTGCAGTATCTATGTCTAATATTTATTTTAAAATTATATTCTACTATTTCATTTTCAAATCATCAGTCGTTTACTAATTATACTGTTGCTCACACCCTTTGTATACAAAATGTAAGATGATGTGTCGCCTACTTGAGTTCAAATAAAAATCATGATCATAATTTTAAATTTACCTAATTTAGTGTAAAACAGCTTTATATAAAATCAATATTATTACTTTTCTTTACAGCATCGTACCGGCCGTCAAGTTCGACCGATATGATGTCATTTGTGCCCAACGTTGCGTATGGCCCGCATGCGCCAATGATGGATCCATTGGCTGCGCGACAGGGTGAGTAAAAATGTCATATCATATCTTCTGTGTCAGTCCGTCCGTAGGTAATCGAAATTCCTAAAAATAGGGTTGCTATTTCAAAATTGAAAAAGTCCTGACAAAAACTAGACATGTCATCATCATCATATCAGCCGTAGGACGTCCACTGTTGGACAAAGGCCTCCCTCATAGACCTCCCGTTGCTTCGGTTGAAAGCGGCTTGAAGCCGCGACTTAACCCAGGTCATACGTCCATCTCTGCGCTGCGCTTGTCGATCCGCGGTTTCCACTCCACATAATGTATTATGAAACATATTGGTATATTTTAGGTACGTTATACGGGTAAGGGGTATGTCACACATTAAGGGAGGGGGAGGGGAGGGGTTAAGCGGTTTGTGACACAGGAACAAAATATTTGCAAATTCCATAGCAATACATGTGACAAGGGGGGGGGGGGGGGGGTTCTAAAAGAGTCAAATCTAGTGTGACGTACTTTATGGATGGCCCCTAATAGCCTTGGGGGATGTGCAATGAGGGCTAAAAGACAGGCGAAATATATCTAGATGGCGTTAGTATCGTAAGGTTTTTTCGACGTTACGGTCTTCCTTGCAATTGGCTTATTTAGTTATTAGCCATCTATTATACGACGTCTCTCTAATTGAAGTATTATGTTCTAGGGTTGATTCCTTTTCTCTACGTTCCTACCACCACTCACGCTATGCCGTCAACTTCGTCAGCAAGCGCTGGGCACCAGTATCACGCACCACCAGGTGGGTTACCAGTAATAGCTGATTAATGCTTTGGGATTGTAATGTAGCCAACCCAGACCCAAGAGGTTTAAGAAGCACGAGCCAGGCTTGGCAGACTAGCCGTGCCACTTCCTTTGTTTGGAAAGTGTGCGGTGGAAATAGTAGTTTATACACTATTACGTAGTAAGGGTCCTTAAAACGAGTGTGGTTTGTGTTAGTAAAAGGATCACATGAGTGTTTTAAGTCCTAATTACGTTCAGTTGCATACATTATTTATTATAAGGACTATATATACAATACATATATATACTAAACACATATTATAAGTACTCTAATATGGGTTCAGAAACCGATAACAAATGACCTGCATTGCATTACTGACAATACAATACAATACCTCTTTATTGCACACCAACACAGCAAGCAGCAACTGACTTGTTCTGCCAGTAATAGGTGTTAAACAAATGTAATAAATAAATTAAAACAGATAAAGAAACTATTTTTTATAAACATTAAACAACAAACAGCAAAAAAAAACTAACAAGATGTCTACTCTACAGTAATGGCGGCAAGACAAAATTTCTGTCACGAATGTTTTTTAAGACACAGACAAATCAGTAAAGTCCTCATTCTTATGTCGCTCGAGATCATAATATTGTCGTGCGATTTATATTTAAAACATACCAAAGTGATATCGACAAATGTTGTGGCCCATTTAAATTGTGTTGATTTTGACAGCTGTTCCAAATTTGAAAGTCATTACAGTACGATTATCTCCACTTTGACACTCGTCAATTCTACAATGATTGAAATCTAGATTTGGTCATGGCCGCGACAACGTCTACTCCGGCTTTGTACCTATATTAGACAGGGTAAAAAGCTTGATAGTAAAAAACAAAACAAATAGTAATTTGTTTGTAATTTACCTTTACGATTTAAACCGAGACATCCCGAGTGTCAAAGTGGAAATAATTGTAGTGTACAGTCAAGTGCATAAAGAGGTATCTATTAGAACCATTAAAAAATATGTTACAACAGGATGACGTCATAACTCCTCTCCTTTTTGTTTTTTTCGTGCTACCGGTCAAATTGATTCGTATGGCCTAAAAATCAATCGTTCCTATTTTCATACTTTTAACACCATGTGCAGCTTTTTACTGATTTTCGGGGTGTACCGCTAGCACTATTACCTACCTACTACGACAGACAAGAATGTTATCATAGTAAAATCGGTTGTTTAATTATCTCTCATATTTCGTTTTCTAGATTTTTTCATTGTACAACGGCAAATCCTACTATTGTATTTTCACCTATGATGAGTTCTGTGACACTTGAAAATTTTTCGAATTACGCGTAATATGTTCTCAAAATATTTTTTAAAATAATTTCTATTTTGAAACAAAAAAAAACTGTACTTTTTAAAAATATATAGCAATATCAGTGTCCATTAAATAGACTCCATCGAATACGATAGATTTTTTTTACGCAATGTGTGAAACTGAACAGAGTAGTGACGTGACACAACATTATCGGCATCGGCGATTGCCGCATTCATTATTCGATAACAGTGAACACGTAAGATATTTTAAATTTTTAAACAAAACTTGCAAGATTTTGTAAACGCGGCTATTTGAAACGCGGCTGCAGCCAACTTATGCCTCTTGCGGCCAGTGCGTGTCTGTATCACTGTCAGTACGAGTGCGTCAGCCTTGTATACGAGTTGAGTTTCCATTGCATTTTCTTTGCATTGTATTACTTTACTGTTCATTTCTGTTATTATTGTGGTTGACTTTTGTTACTGTTTCTCGTTAAGTTTGTTGTTTTTTTTTTGGCCAAATGCCGAAACGGTCTAAAAAGACTGTTTTGAACTCCCAGAGCCGGGAGTTTGTAATTCGTTTGATTGATTATTTCGAGCGAGATAGCGAGAACGAGAAAACGGTGGCCCGGTGGGCGGATAACTGGAAAAATATATATTTTTTTAAATATAATGCAACTTCTCCAAAAATAGGCACTAATAACTCTTAGAAAAATCGATAGTTCACTCGATAAATGGTAAATTTCTAGAACTGTCAAACTCGAAACGTCACAGAATTCATCATAGGTGAAAAATATAATAGACACTGCCAAAATTGACCACCAATGGACAAAGCCATATTAAAAAAAAACAACAATAATGCTGGTCATTGCCAACGGTTTTTAAGCATTTTCTAGCTTAGGATTACTTATCTTTCTCTAATTAGATCTTGAATAAAACACTAAATTAGTTTCGTCACTTATAAAATAATACAATAACTTTGACCATCTAATTACATGTCTCGTTAACGACTGGCCATCTGCCGCGTCCTCCGTCCCACTCTTCCTGCCGCGCTCCCGCATATCCCATGTGCGTGCACTAATATATGAGATGACGCAGCAAACCTGTCCCATATGTATTTAACACGTTTCCAGGCATAGTGCATATGGCGACCACATAAATGTGCACAAATTTTTGACCTTGCTAAATTTACAATATGGTACAATGTTAATTGAAGTTTTTTTTAAATGTATCCCTCATAGGTTAAGGATATATAACTGAGATTCATTTTGTGGTAGCGTATCTAAATTCGTGGGGCCTGGAAAAGGGTTAAGTATGTATCTATCTAGTAAAGTATGTTTATCTGTTGCCTAATATCCATAACACAAGCTTTGCTTATTTTGTAACTAGGACAAAATTGCTGTCAAGTGTTCCGGGATATTTATTTTTAATTTATTTATTCTTTCAGTTCAATACTTGATGTATGGACCAGCTGTCGTCGGATCGCCGATCATGGTTTCGCCAATCAGTGCGCCACCTTTTTCTGTTCATGAAGGCATGATCCAGTACGGGGCCCCACGAGTAAATACCACGACGAGGATCACAACATGCAACAACGAAGAGGTTTGTTATATTTCAGAGACCTATAAGTAATCTTCGCCTTTATTTGATTTAAATAATTCAATTTGCGTTTTCCTTTTCCTCTTCTTACTTTTACAAATACCTTGCTTATAATGCAGTAAGAAGTGATTTTCTTGATTGGCCTAGTATGGCCAGTTTTTATGTTTCCAGGGGGCGAGGAACTGAGCATAAAGTTGGCAGTGGATAAAAATTAAAGGTACCTATTCTGTGTTGCCCACAGCCCACCAAAACAGTATTGCGAGC
The DNA here is from genome assembly GCF_025370935.1 of Choristoneura fumiferana. Taxonomy (NCBI): domain Eukaryota; kingdom Metazoa; phylum Arthropoda; class Insecta; order Lepidoptera; family Tortricidae; genus Choristoneura; species Choristoneura fumiferana. The sequence goes on from NC_133472.1 coordinate 30,471,287, forward strand.
ACCACAGTCTTCACCTTATTTCAAACAAAAAGTGACCCAGAAGAAGAATGAGAGTGGGAACGACACCGGGAATAGCGACGAGGCTGTTGATCCCACAGATGGAGAGTCCAGCTACTCATCATTTTACAGTTCTTTCTTCAAGACTGAGTCTGGCAGTGCCGATGACAGCAGCGATTCTAAGAACACTAAGAACAAAAGCGTGAGTATTTTTACGCGATATTCCATACCTCCTTGTGCATTTTAGCCAGCGTAATCCATTGAAAAACCTTTTAGAAATGCTGGTTTTATCACTTCTTTTCTTCTTAATACACAGTTACTACGCGGTTGTGTGGAAACGGATATTTAGTACACTAGGCTGTGCTTTAGACTAGTTCTGCTTTCTAAACTTAAAGTACATTAGTCGTTAATATCCATGATATCATAATTATCATAACCATAGGGTTATGTTGAACCCCTAAGGTTAACTCTAAGGCTACGTTCCACTAAACGTCCGCAAAGCCCACGACCACGACCGCTGATATTGCCGTTCCACTAACGTAAAAAAGCCGAAGGCGTTGTAGATGTAGGCGAATGTTATTAGTGGAACACACATTTTGAGCGCTGTATGCTCGCAATATGGCAGCATGGTGAAAACGTGCTGATTCACCAATATTCTGTGGGCGAAGTGGGTGCGACGCGGTCGCCAACAGTGACGTCATCTATGACTTCGAGCGATCGCTCGTGGTATGCTCGTGACGACCACGGGTCTTAGGTGGTATAGAGGGCGTTACAATTTAGTGGTTAGGTTAGGTTAGGACTTTAGGTAAGGACTAAACGGCTGAACGTCGCCCCGTCATGCGGATATTGAAAGTAAACGTATTCGGCTTTCGACAGAGTATTAATTTTGAGTACTTGGATATAGTTTAATAAAATGGATCCAAAGCACTGTCATATTATTCTTTAAATGCGCTTTTGTTCCTACTGAAAGTAAATCTAAAATTAAAAAAATATTTTTTGTGGGTTGGATCCTTTTTGTTAAACTACGTCCGGTTGAATAATCGATTCTGTTATAGGATGATCCAAGCTCTAGTAGAAGTAAAGACAATGTACGAGCTAAGGCCGTAAGAAGAAAAATGGAACCACCTTGGATGGAGCAGGTATAGTCGAAGATACTAAATGACGTATAACCGTGGAACCTTTTCACTGCAAATGACATATTGCCTTATCTTACGTATGTCAAAAAAATGTGAAGCTGTTTGTGCAAAGGTTCCATAGATGTATCCACGGAACAGAAAAAATAATGGAACTGCCAAAAGCTTCTACTAGTACCGAAACCCGTGTCGCCGGAAACGCGCACATGCGCATTGGACATACTTTGGAATCTTAGCGCTTAACTAGGCGTGATTTTCCTATTAAATGTCTTAAAAAAAATTGACCAATCGCATGACACCACAGTGAGTGACGTCTCATGCGAAATATTTTTCATAGTTTTTTTTACTTTTCTATTTCGTGAAGGAAAGGGATAAAAATTCATCTCAACAGAAAACTCAGTCAGAAACAAACATCGATAATTTTATCGACAACACCCAATCTCTAGTTAGGCGATGTCAATATTCCTGTGCTGTCTAAATGGATAGGGAACATTCTCGAACTGCATCGTTTTAGGACAGAGACAAAAACCGAATTCTGGTAAAGTTTATTTTTGTTTTATTCATTTCATAGTAATGGCTTATGGAATGGGAAAAAAAAAATTTATTAAACTAAAATGAAAAACTCCTTGCCGATGATATGAAATGGGTGATATTTTGGTTCGGCTATCGTTTTTACATTCTAAAATGGCACAGTAAGGCGTATTTCTCTTAGTTTAAGCTTTTTTCATCTTAGCTCTCACAACCGTCACTCATAGTCATAAGCGTCTTCAGCGAACTGACCTATAGTTTGCGGAACTCCACATACTAGTATCACATGCGAAGTGGCTGTTTGACACTTCTACTAGTTTTTTTCTGTTCTGTGGATGTACCTATATATGTACATAGTATCGAACTATTTGCTTCCTGACCCACCATAGAACGTTCTGACAGTAAGTTTCATTGTTTTTATCCTTGTCAGGCAATGCAATATCAAAGACATTTCTATGTAAAGGCTGGGCCGCAGTTTGATTTGATAATACGCGATGCTATTTCTTACGAGTATCTAAATCAACACCTTTTACTACCTACCTTAAATGTGGTAAAGCTATTTTTGGTCCATTAAGTCGCTAAAAGGCAATCAAATCTCACAGGATGTTAAAAAATTGAATTCATTTTATCATTTCCCTAGAAAAAAAAACAGTCATTTCACTAAAAACCTAAACCTGTTTAGTGAAATGACAAAATCAGATAAAAAGGGAAACTGGTTTCTTCATTTAACTAGATTTATTCAGCGATTTGATGAAATCCGTATTACGCATCAGTGAGTTGACGAAACGAACTCTCAAAGTCGACTCGTTGTATCATTTCACTAGACACGTGTAGTGATAAGTATGATAAAAATCTCAATAAAAAAAACCGGCCAAGATCGTGTCGAACACGCCCAATATAGGGTTCCGTAGCCATTACAAAAAAATCAAGTAATATTTTTCTAAGGATTTCGTAATGCGTACGGAATGTTCCAAGTTTAGGTATATTTTATACCATGCTGCTATTTACTCTCAGAGCCCGTTGTTTGATCAGTAGTTAAACGAACGTATAGTTAAAATGTATGGCAAACATAACAATAGTTAACGCATTTCAAAGAAAATTTTACTATTAGGGGCTGTTTTACCACCCATTGACTAATTTTATTTGACGGATAAATGTAATGCCGTCTCCGCCTATTCGAACAAAATAAATATTATCCGTCAGATAAATTTAATCAATGGATGGTGAAACAGGGGGTTAGTATTTTTAACTACTGATCAACCAACGGGCACTTAAACTACTAATAATTCTCAAGCATCTTAGCCGTTATAATTTGTGATATACATACTTACTATATTCCTGAATTTTTTCAAGTGTCAAGCTCGTCCGTTTAATTCTCATACTCAGCCAGCAATTGTTTACTTCCAGGCCACGACAATAATCTACTATTAATATATATATATATATATGTTTTATATTCTTGAAGCATTTTAAAACCTTTTTGGTTTCAGGTATGCGTTACTCCTGAGTTAATATACAAATACCAGAAACCGACTGGTGATCTCGACCAAGTTTTAGCAGCTGATAGGAAAAAGATGGCTTCCTTGGAGCAAGTGAGTTAAAAAGTTGTCAAAAATTATGTTTACACTTTACTACCGTGTCGCTGTCGCTATGTGTTTTTTGTACAAAGTTGTCAAAAGGCATGTAGTGATAAGGTACTAAAATGTACCTCGACTGTACCCTTAGTCATTTGACTACTGTGTTTTGGCATCTTGTTTTATAGCATTCTAGGATTTATTACAACACTTACCTAAAATACATGGTGTATTCAATTATAGGTGATTGGTTTATTTTGAAGTGTACTTACGCCTTTGAGGTTGCTATACTTTGAACATCGATTAATGTAGGTATAGAAAGATTTGTTAGGCGCAGCATATTTATTTATTTATTTTTAATTATCGTATTCTAAACAGATAATTTCCACTGTCACATTTTCAAAAAGAGCATAAAACGAGCCATTTTACCCGAGACGTTGATATAAAATAGACACGTCGAGGGGAAAATGGGTTTAATGCTCGAGTTTTACACTCTGCTTTTCACTTCGTTTGCGAGGAGATGAAATAACAACAGAGGAAACATTTTTCACTTACTTACCTTGTATTTTTCATGCATTGCTAATATAATTATAAATATTTCGTTTTATTAATTTATTTTCATTTATTTGATTGATTTTTAGTTTTATACAAATTAAATCATGTATGTCGCCTAGATCCAGCATAAACACGAACTTTACGAGCATGAGAAGTGAAAAATCATTTTTATTGTTTATTTTTCAGCCGTCACTGGTAAACGAACAGCTTGCTCAGCTGTATACGGACCTTCAGCTGGAAGGCGTTGCAGCGCGGCTCACTCTGGAAGAGGGCCTTACAAGTTCCAGTAGCTCTGGCAGCGATTCCAACTCCAACAGAGAAACACCCGCTAAGGTGCCAAAGGTGCTTTCATTCTGACTTTCCTATAGTCGTAATTTTTTTGTCCCCCAACTTTAGGTGAAGTTATTGAATAAACCGGTCATATTTGATTGGATTTAAGTATAAAGTAAAGATTACACCGCTTCCTGATCTGATATTTTTAGAATGACAAACTTTCGTCTCTTATTTTACCTATTTAGTGCCGGAAATGTTTTTTCACTTATTTTCGTGACTTTCGTTCAGTGCTGCTGTCATAATTTCGCAGGCATTTAACCGCACGTGTACGTTTGCGGTACCTGAAGAAATCTTGGGTTTGATACCCGGCAGAGAATATGTTAACCCACATTAGAAGCTGAATTAAGGTGCGACCAAACCGGTGCTTAAAAAAACGGTGACGGTGTGGAATCGCAGTGACGGGCCGTAAACGACAAGACTTTTGTTCGGTAAAGTCCTGACGTTTACGGCACGTCACTGCGATTCTGTATTTTAAGCAGCGGTGTGAAGAGCATGCGATAAAAACGGTGCGTCACTGCGATTCCGTGCCGTCACCGTTTTTTAAGCAGAGGTTTGGTCGCACCTTTATAGTTAAATTATTGTAAGTGTAGTAAGTTGACTATTTTGGTCGGAGCATGCTGTTTGCGTGCTGCATGATGTTTGTTTAGCAAGTAGCAAACACGCACTCACGCACTACGTGTCTATAATTGTCTCGAGTACCTTTGTTAACTTATTTACAAAATTTCTGCCTATTTCAGCGCATGAAGAAGAAACGACAGTACACGAAACTAGTGATGATATTCGAAGAAGATGCCCCCATGCCATCCCCTCAGCCTGATGATTCCAAGCCGTCAACCTCACCATCTTAACTCTTCCTGCCTCCGAGCGAGCAGTTTCGCGAGGCAGCCATTTTCAATACGATTTTGAACCCTGTGTCGAACATATCATGTGTCATGCGCTTGCCTCGCGAGTGAGCATGCTCAGAGGGCATCCGGCTAGTAGTAAGGACCCTACCATAATTTCATTAAAATTACGTTTTACACAACTTAGTACTTATAAAATTCGAATAAAACTGAACTATATAGGTATATCGAATAAGGCAACATTGTCATTGAGGCATAGTGCGGTTTTAATGCGTATTTGTCACTAAAGTGTGAATAATTGGCAAAAAAAAACTTTTTTGTACTTAACTAATATTTGAAGTCGTTAAATGAAAGGTCTAAATTAAGGCAAATCGAGATGAGGTTTGTTAAAAAATATTCTTAGGGTTCCGTAACCGAAGGGTGACAAATGGAACCCTATTAGTCGCTTCACTGTCTGTCTGTCTGACTGTCACAGGGCTGTATCTCGAAAACAGTAATATATATAGGCACCTGAAATTTACACAACGTTTGTGTTTCTATTGCCGTTACAACAACAAATAATAGAAATAAAATTAAATGAAACACTAAGGAAGATCCTTATACAAGAAACGTATTGTTTTTATAAAATTCAAATGTACTTAAAAAGGTAGTCATTTTGATTTTTTGTGGTATATAGGTATAGTATTTTTGCCTCGGCCAATATGGAACCCTAAATGAGCGAGATCGACCCTCACCTGACCGATTTTTACGAGCACCCTAAATGTACTTTGTTAACTATTTGACTGTATAAGTACCCAATCTGCATAACCACATCAATAGCAAACAAATGAACTCTTGCTAATACAGCCAGACATGGTTGAAATTCTACATTTGAAACGGACAACTTACATACGAATATCGTAAGTTAAATTAGAGTTTAAAAGAAATCTTTATTAAGTTATAATGATTTTGTTGCTATGATAAAATTATTATATATTCATTTACTGTGTTGTATTCGATGTTAATACTTAAGTATATTTTAGGAACTGTTAAAAGGGCTCGAACAGCGGTTTTTAATTACGCAACTTTTTCGTTTAATACCTGACTATTTTTCACATTCGTACGGAACGTTATTGAAAACGTTTTTTGAGGAGGAACAAAATTTACATAATTTTTGGTTAATTGGCTAATTAAAGTTTTTTTGTAGAGGTGCAGATTTTATATTTTTTCGATAGTCTTGGCTATAAGGAGCTTGGCTATAAGCAGGTTTTTAATTTTTATTTTTAGTACTTTTTCTTGTGATTGAGATGGCATTTGCGGAGGTAATGGCAGATAAGCTACTAAGCCTTCGTACAAAAAAACGAGATGTCACCTGTCACTTGTCAATCTTGTCATCACCAAATACAGCGCGATAAAGATCTTATGCATGAACGTGGCAAAAAACGGAGCTAACGTGGTTATTTCGCATCTTTACGTTTTATATAGAGTTCGCCACGAATGTCGCTACTTATACAACTTTTTTGTTCGCAGTTTTTAGTTGGTATTAAATCATTTATTTGTTTACAAGAATGTAAGCTTTAACAATGTAAGATGGTAAATTAAATATTTTATGTCCAATACATTCTGCTTTAGCCTAAGCATACTGTGTAAACATTTATGCACCACGCGTTTACCTAATGGTTGAAATTACATTATTATTATTTATTATTATTATTTGTGCATATGGATCAATACAGTGTTTTACACTATCGCGGTCATTACAATTTTTTTTTGTTATATCGGCATACCTGCAAATCTCCAGTCGTCTCGTGATCATGTCGCATGCAACTGCGCCGAAATATCGAGCTTCTCTCGCGGAACAAAACCGGGATTCCGGGATTTTACAAAATTTCTCTGGGAATTCCCAAAATTTAGATCGTGAACTTCATTGAGGTTGTGTCAAGAACAACTATCCAAAATTTCAATACTGTAAACCCAGCGGTTGAAATTTCCCTATCCCGTGTGAATATTGGGATAAAAAGTAGCTTATGTGCTATTCCAGACGTCTAGCTACCTAAATCCCAAATTTCATGACTCAAAGCCCAGCGGTTGTTATTGCGAGATTTTATCCCTATCCCGTGAGAATATCTGGATAAAAAGTAGCCTATATGTTATTTCAGATGTCCTGCTACCTACATACCAAATTTTATGATTCTTAACCCAGAGTTTATTATTTCGAGATTTTATCCCTATCCCGTGGGAATATCGGGATAAAAAGTAGCCTATATGTTAATCCAGGGTATATATTGCCTGTCTGCCAAATTTCATTCAAATCAGTTCAGCAGTTTTTGCGTGAAAGAGTAACGAACATAACATACATCCAAACAAACTTTCGCGTTTATAATGTTATATATAATATAATATATAATATAGTAAGACGAAGTAAGATTTATAAAATTTAAAATTAAATAAATAATGTCGAAGTACCTAACTACAAATGTCACATCGATAGTAATAACTAGTTTTAAGTTAATAATCATTATCATCCTAACAAAATTATAAGTAAGTATGACAAAGTTTATATTAAACTTAAAATCCGAAAATATAATTATATGTCAATCAGTAATAGCAATTAATTTAACAACAATGAACAACTATAAATGTAAAAAAAAAATGCAATGTTGAAAATAAATATTAAAACAAGGAACAAATCAATATTTAGAAGTCAAGTTATAAATATTACATTAATTTACCTTCTTCATTATACATAAAATATTCGTTCAGAGTATAACAACAATTTTGTCACCAGTCTGTAATACTTTTCTTGAAATTCGATTCATTTCTTTGAATTGCGATGGCCGCTTGTTAAAAATTTGTATACATGCACATTGAATACACATTTTTTCTGCTGTTCAAGTGACAAGTTTGTGTTTATTTTTATGCCTAACTAGTCGGATTGAAATCTGTGCCTGCACCCTAAAGAAGAGTGTTTTTCTTTACAAACATGCATACCTCTGATGTACATACAAGCAGTGCGTAATGATTTCAAGAGAGGTCTGCAGCTTTCCCTGACCCCCGCATTACAAATAGCCCGAATGCACTTCTTTTGCGCTTTAAATGCATACTCGATATCAGCCGATATTTTGAGATTAATAATAATAATTGCCCTTATGCAAACGTCAGAACGTCACTTATATTCATAAAAAACTTCGTCGCACTGTAAAAAACGACTATTATAAAAAACTTTACTTAGCTAATTCAACTTTTAACAGTTTTTTCGTTCTCTCGAGTTGTTCAGTATAAACTATGAACATTGCCCAGACGACCAGATGGCCTAGTGGTTAGAGAATCTGACTACGAAGCTTGAGGTCCCGGGTTCGATTCCCGTGTCGGGGCAGATATTTGTATGAAAAATATGAATGTTTGTTCTCGGGTCTTGGGTGTTTAATATGTATTTAAGTATGTATCTTTATCTATATAATTATATTTATCCGTTGTTTAGTACCCATAACACAAGCTTTGCTAAGCTTACTTTGGGACTAGGTCAATTGGTGTGAATGGTCCCGTGATATTTATTTATTTATTGCCGCTTTCATTCGGTCTGTTGATGTATGAGTATGGTCTATGTTGGTGACGCGTGGCTACCGCGTATTTAATTTATAATGCCATACAAAGATTCTACACTGAATATGACAAAACTGTGCAGAAATAAGCAAAAAAAAACTGACCAAGAGCGTGTTGGACACGCCCAAAATAGGGTTCCGTAGCCATTACGAAAAAATTAAGTAATATATTTTTAAGGAAGTGTTTTAAGAAAGTATTTTGTGCGGAATATTCCAAGTTTAGGTATATTTTATACCTTAGGCTGCTATTTACTCTTAAACTACTAATAATTCGCAAGAAAACTTAATCGTTATAGTTTTCCTTGTAAGTTTGATATACTTACTACCATCCTGAATTTAATGAAAATGCTCGACGCCGCTGACGGATGCTCCATTTTAATGAAAATTTGCACTTTAAAGTTAAATATTTCGCAAATAATTGAATCCAAAAATCGTTTCAGAAACCCCCCAATGGTTTTAAAAGACCTATAAAACGATACCCCACACTACAAGGTTGGATGAGAAAAAAAAACACTTTACGTCTATGGGAGGTACTCTAAAAAAAAATTGTTTTGAATTTTTTATTGTACCATTTTGTCGGCATAGTTTACATATATATTTGAGCAAAATTACAGCTTTCTAGCATTGATAGTCCCTGAGCAAAGCCGCGGACGGACAGACAGACAGACAGACAGACATGGCGAAACTATAAGGGTTCCGTTTTTGCTATTTTGGCTACGGAACCCTAACAAGATTTAAAATAGGTAGGGTGTCTTACCCAAATCACAGAAGTGACCGAAAAAGAATCAGTCACAGGTTAGCTGTACAAAATTTTATCAAAATTGTTCGATGATTTTTGATTGATTTTGTTCGACATCTCACAAGCTTTTGTGTTTATAAGAGTGATAAGAATAGTAAAACAGGATGAGATTAAACTTCAATGTTGAATTGTTTTGATTAAATTGCTTAAATGTAAACCCATTAATAACCACTGTTAACTTTTTTACATTAATATGTACATAAAAGTTTATATTATATGTAATTATTCTTCTTGTCGTTGCGACAATAACCCGTTTTGAAAACGTTATCTTTTCATTTATGTTCCGAAGAACATTTCGCACAAAAAAACCGGTTTCAATTGCTTTAAGGACGTTATTTTGAATAACGCTCCCAAGTCCTGATTGTTGGGTACAAAATTATATTAACATACGCCTTTGCCACGAATAGCACATAGAAATATTGACTGTAAAGTTTGGATCTCTTATCTCCATACTAAACTACAAAAGTAAACAGGCTTTCTAAGTAAGTGGACGATAAAATCAACCAAGATATGTATGTATATACTCACCGGCACAACATTTGGCCCAATCTTCACACAAAATTACATATTATGTACTGCATAGGTACCATCAGCCAAATATGTGGTCTACCACCCTAAAGTTGATAATCGTTTGCATGTCATAAAACAATAATGCCAATAGACGTGTCTGTCAACTTGAAAGTTCGACTTTAGCGACATATTCATTTGATAGGAACTTGTTTAAAAATTGATAGACCACTTATTTGGCTGATGGTACATTTGAGGGCAATATTCCTGTGTTTTGATAAGTCAATAATTCTACTTGTTTTCTAACTCTACACTCATAATTTGTATTTGTCAGTTGCGTTTCGCCGTTTTTAGAAGAAAAGCAAACTGACAGCAAAGCGGTATTAAATTATCTAAATAGTATGCAACCTTGCTAAAACATTTAATTGGCGCATGTTGCACACTGGACACAATGGGCAAGTAAAAAAGGAGTTTAAAAACATACAGAACTTGATTTAATAAAATATAGTGTAATCGATTCTGCTCTCAATTCTGAGCGAACTACTTTTTGTTTTTCAGTTATTTATAATTAAATAATCCATACATACACTATAATAACAATTAAATACTTTATTTCATTCCACAAAAAGAAAATGAACATATAATAAATAATTAAGATTATAGATTGCAATCTATTAGGTAATAATAATAATAATAATAGTGATACTTACTTACCTACATTGAATTGATCTAAAAAATAATATATGTAAATTGTAAGAGGAAATTAAATTAATAAAATATTTATGCATGCTTAATTTGTGGCCCCCCAGGGTAAAAGCCCCCTCCAAAGAAATCCATTTTTTTCTATCTTTGGCGGTGGTCATCCAGTCTCTTCCTGCGTAGGCCATACACAATCTCGTCCTGCCACCGGGCGCACGGGCGACCTCTCTTTCTCGCGCCAAGCCGTCCGTTCCATCTTGCGATGTTGATTGTCCATCGATTGTCACCGTATCTCGCAACATGATCAGCCAACCTCCATTTTAGACTTTGAGAGAAATGTAGAGCATCCTTTACCTTGGTTACTTTCCGAATTTGTATGTTTCATACTCTCTCTCAGTTTTATAATTAAACAGCTCCTTTCCATTGCCCTCTGAGTGGACTGTATTTTTTGTCTCGCCTTGTGATCATGGAATCATAAATCCACGTTTGACAGCCGTAAGTGAAGCAGGGTAGAATTGTAGTATCTAAAATTATCCTTTTCAATTTAATTGGTAGTTGCGATTTGAGAATCTCCTTTTGTGCCTAGTAGGTACTTTTTCCATGTAATAGCTACTCTCCTGTCTATTTCGTTTATATTTCGGCCTCTCCTAAATGGAATTCGTTTCCCAAGATAAATGTAACTTTCTACTTACTCAAGTGGCACATCGCTAACTAGTATGTTAATACACCTTGTTATACATGTACCTATGTATGTATGACTTTTAATCATGTCATATAAATATTTAAAATTTTTGCTATAGTTGAGAGTTGGCAATATTTAACCAAATAATTAACTTTTATCTAAACACAAGAGCAAATTATTTATACTTAGATATTTTTTAAATACAGATTTTGTTGCAATACCTCGAGGTAGCCGTAAGAAGATATGGATATATATTTTTGCAACGCGTAGCAAAAGAAACACGACTATTTTTACATTATTATTATGGCTTTGGCCTAAAAAATATTTGAATACTTAATTCACCTTTTCGACACCAGGCCTAGGTTAGTTTTAGTTTGAAAATCATGCTGTTGTGTGACTTTCGTGTCATATTCTCGGGCGGATAGGTCCGCTGTTGGCGTCAAAAAGGTTAAGATCTCAAAAAGCACATGTATTTTCTGTGATCTTATTTAGAGCATCCTCGATTCGAATGTGGAGTTTTGCAGTTGCATTCATTAAAATCCGTCCAATTCTTTCTAAAACAGACAAGAACAGTACAACTTTTTTAAACCTAACTTTGAGGACATTTTTGCGTTCCTTGTAGGGATAATTACTTTTCAAACTTTACTCTGCGTTACTTGTTTATATTGTGTTACCATGAATATAATACTACCGCATTGCGATTTTAATACCTGATTGTATATATTTCTCGTAAAATTTAGCAAATATATCTATTTTTTTTAAAGTAACGGGTACCTGAGGCGGTGCCCTTTGTCGACTCATAAATGCGTAGCAGGGCTATTGTGACTTGTAAGAATAGGTCAGTGTTTTTATTTTTTTACCTATACCATGTGTTACTATACTGTTAGCTGCGCAATGATACGAGAAGTGGACGAGTTCCTCCATCTGATTATATACGAAATATTATTGAAAAGTTTGGATGTTCATTGTCTGTTTCTTTGGCACAATGCTATCTTTTGTGTTCAGTTTTAGCAACACTTCAGCAATTGTGTCGGTTTGAATGTGTTAAGTTTTATCTATGTTATTAGTTGAAATGAAGGTAATAATCACTTTGTAGTGGCATAATCGTTTTATTTCAAATGAATGTAATAAAATCATTTACTATCCGATCGTTTCTACACTTTCTTAGTGCTGGCTCAAACGCGTAAAGACGTTCAAGCGAGGTTAAGAGACGATAGAACTGAGTAGTAGAACTTATGAGTTATGACCATCAGAGGCAAGGCAGCCGTACGAAGATTATAGAGAATTATAAGTTGTAATTATGATCTGAAAAAAAAACCGATGTCTGTAAAGAATCTAATTCTTCCTATTTATCATACAAAGCATGAAAATACAGAATTTTGTTGTATGGTCCAAAATACACGTTAGTTTCAGTTAAACGTTTGGTTGTTCAATCATGTTTCATTCATCTTAATTACGTAAATTGCATTTACTATTTTGTATGCTCTTACTTGTTAATGCAACATGTTATCATCAGTTTTAAGAATTGTCCGCATGTTGGTAACATATTGATTGCAATGCAATTGTGTAAGAATGGTTCTTAAAAAGTTGACTATACCATAAAAACGTAAACGTCTATCAAATAGTATGCCTACAATGGCAGTTTTCAATAAACTGACACATTTTAAACGCATGTCTAACGATTGTTCAAGTTTTTACGATAACACAATAATTATATGTATACTTAACTTAAATATTATAAATGTGACATGTAATTCGAATCCAGTAGATTTAAGTTTTTTATTATCTATATAACTAACTCAAAATTAAGTAACTATAACACACACATATTTAGTTCACTTTCATTTTGTCTAGTTAGTAAAGAACTGGTTCCTGTGTACGAATATAAATCCACCTCTTATATCATGTACGTACATGTCTATACCACACATTTTTAAATGTTTGCAGCAATTAAAGTTAGACCTGAAGGGCTATGCAGATGACTGAAATGCGTTTTTCATGATTATGATTATTTTTACGATACCCTAACATGAAAAGCTGCAACATTGTCAAGATTTTGCGAATTTTTCTTGTAGTTATTGCAGAAATTCGGCACCAAAGTGATAAAGTCCACTCACTCAATTAGTTAATCAAAGAGTCAGATCTTTATTTTAATATTAGTATAGCTTTATGAATTGTTTAAATTGTGTTTTTAATCTGGGAGGCAAAGATGCGGCATTATACAGTTGTAGCTGTAAGTACCATTATTTTATAGTAAACAGTGAGATAAAATCAAGAAAGCTTAATATTGGTTTTGGTTTTAAGGTAGTTACATTTGTATAGTTTAACTAGTGTTATATAATTAATTATGTTAAAGTATAAATTAAATGAAATATAGTTACGGAAGAACAAAATCGTTTATTTCCCCCCACTTCGCGACATTTGCTTTTAGTTTATTATGTTCTTTACTAGTAATGGTAGCGATACCCACCACTTCGTCTGCGATAACTTAGTTGGTCGCTATCCCGCGGGAACTGCAATTTTCCGGAATAAAAACGCAGTACAGGATATTCTTCTGCATATATATATTTTGTTTTTTATAAAATTAATGAGTAAGTTTTTGGTGGATAATTCCAAAGAGCATATAACCACTACGTTTTAGATAATTCCTTGGCAGAGAGAAAAATCTTTTTTTTTTAATGTGTGCAAGTATAACAATACTACTTGCTATAAAGCTGTTTATTGAACTTGCTTGTTTGTTTGCATGTTTGTTTTTTTACTTTAGCAGCCAAAGACTACTGTGAAAGTGGTTGTAATTCCAACGGAGGAAATTGAAGAAAGAGCACGAGTTCTTCAATTGGAAGAATGCTTTATAATAGGTCCTGCTATTCCTGGAGTGTCTTAAGTGTCACATAATGTTCTGGAGAAATAATAAACTCCAAAAGAGTCTAATATCTAAAGACTTGCAATTGCAAATTTTCAACGTTACATAATAATATTCATAATAAATAAAATAAGCATTATAATAATTCAGGGCATGTTGTGTTGGCTGTCTCCAAATGTCTTTTTAATATTGCTGTTCTTCGGTGTTATATTTTGATCGCAGCAAGAGGAAAATTGTAAAACAATATTCTTGTGAAGATGAAATTTTGGCAATTATACACATAATTGTGAAAATACTTACAACAGCTAAACAATCACAACGCCAATTTCAATTTCAGCAGCTCTTACTCATTTTTAAGCAACCAATCACTTGGCACACGCATATTTAAGGAAACTTGATTATCAAAATCGATTTCAGTATTCTTTTTTCTAATGTTATTATTATTATTACGCAGTTCCTTCGTAACATAATAAAATAGTTCATTGTGCATTAAGGGGCGTAAGAAGGGGATTACTAACGAGCGTCTATTAGAAGCTTTTAATGACTCGAGTTTGTAATCCCCTTACGGCCCGTGATACACACACACACACACACACACACACAACACAATGCACAATGCACAATGATTTTCATCACATTGCGAGGAAAAAAAATGCAAAAAATTAAATTATTTTGTGTCCAAACACTTCACAGCTCGGCAAAAGCAAGTCGCTAAGAAAACAACTGAATAAAATATCATATTATAGCCATATTTAAAATATACTATCTACCCGCCAATATAGGGGGCTACTACAAAATTCGAAAATCGAAGTTCGTATCGTACCGTCCCTCTCACTCTCGTATTAAATAATATTAGCGTCAGAAAAACGGTATGAACTTCGATTTTCGAATTTCGTGGTAGCTCCCCTGATTGACATTTTTTCGAGTCGTCTACCATACATGTTAAGTTTAGAATTCGAAAGGTCTTACAGCCAGATTATTCCAACATGCTAAAAAAATATTTACTAAAATTATTGCAAAACAATTTGATAAGTAAATTTAAAATATAAAAATAACGAAGTTTCATGAAGGTAATATCTAAGTTTTAAAGATGTAAATAAAACGTTGGCTGACTTGAAACCTCTTTAGTCTGAAATTACGTCATTTCCTACTAACCTACCTACTAACCTACTGCCTTTTTTAACTACCTACTAACTTTTTAAAACTAAAGTAACTCCCGTAAGGAGGTTTTCCTTCTCCTATACGTAAATCCATAATTCCCGCGGCAATTAAGGCCATTGTTTTTTAGTACACAGGCATGGAATAACGTCATTGACGAGCAAGTATGATGAAAAATACTATGCTTTATTATATATGTTACTGAATTTGCACCATAGAGCATAGAACTTGGAACAGACGTATAACGTTAGCTATTATTGTATAGTTTGTGACCATATAATTGACAGATTATACTGGAGTAGAAAAAATTATTAAATACCTACAGGTTAACTGAATAAGTGATAATCGTTAAAAAGTCTTATTTACCTACTTGTTTACAATATACCTACCTAGCTATTACCTAAAAGGCCTCTGTATCAGAACGCCATTCACAGTCATAAGTAGCATAACTTTCGTTGAAGTCGTTTCTGCCAGCTCTTGGAAATCAATCTTTTTAGATTACCTATTATTTATTTTGTGCTTGACAAATGTTTCAATTAAATAATCAACGTTCAAAGTGTATCGCGTTAAAGGTGAGACCTTAGAGCAAAACGCGGGCTTCCTTCCGGTAGGAAGCCCGCGTTGCTCTAAGGGTGAGACTAGGTACTACATTATGACTCAAAAAATACGATGAAAAAAATTATATCCTCTTTCCAGGGGTAGGTAAGTAGGTACTCAGTAATTCTAACCGTGAATAGCCGTGAAACTTTAAGATACTTACTGATGACGTACATACGTATAATAAGTAGTGAAATTTGGCATCAAGTAGGTAAAGCATCACAACCAAAGTAAAGGTTTAAACGCGCACTTTAAAGTTGAATATTTCGCAAACAGATCACTGAATCGAAACATTGTCTTAGCAAACCCCTAATGGTTTTAAAAGACCAATCCAACGATACCCCACACTATAGGGTTGGATGAGAAAAAAGAAATCACCCCCACTTTACGTCTATGGGAGGTACCCTAAAAAAATTTTTTTTTAAATTTTTATTGTACCTACCATTTTGTCGGCATAGTTTACATATAATATCTGTGCAAAATTACAGCTTTCTAGCATTAATAGTCCCTGAGCAAAGCCGCGGACGGACAGACAGACAGACAGACAGACATGGAGAAACTATAAGGATTCCGTTTTTGCCATTTTGGCTCCAGAACCCTAAAAACACCCCCACTACCCACTACGCTAATTTTTATTTATTTTACCACTTTGTTGGCGCGACTACAGTGTTCATGCCAAATTACAGCTTTCTAGTACTTACTAACGGATTCTGAGCTTAGCCGCGGATAGACAGACAGTCGGACAGACATGGCGAAACTATAAAGGTCAAATATAGGAACAAATATCGAATCAGAAAAATATGTAGATTCTCTATATAATTTTTCTAAGTAGGTATGTAAACATTATTTCTTATAAAAAAATTTTTTTTTTATTAGACTGGATAGCAATATTTTAACAAAATACGATTGGCTGGATTTATTCTTCTGAAGTACCGGAATCCTTAAAACTGTGTAATTCGAAACCTCTGTTCTACCGAGTATGCTTTACTGATTAAGTTGACTTTACACGCGCACGACAATGGCTGTGCGTAGGTACTCGTATTGTGTCAGTATACACCCACACAGCCACAATAGCAACACCAACACAGCGCCGTGTTACCTGCGCAAGAGCCGCATTCCGTTGCCCACCTCCACGATTGGCCGTCGGTAAGGCTTCGAAGCGTTCGAATTTAAAAGTTAGAAAGTTATCCGTTTTGGTGCTTGTGTCAAGTCAGTGTAGAAGTTTATAATCGGCATGAAGAAGTTATAAAGGTAAGTTATTGCTAATTGGCTTGCTTAATTTTTTATAAGTTAATTTTAAACGTTTTGACCTCGGCACGAAGGAAAAACTATTAAACTTATAGTCTTATCGCGTCCTGAATCATAGTTTAATTACATAGTCTTTGGATACCTACTCATTTTTATAACTGAAGCACCTGCCGTTTCTTGCACCTGCTCGGCTACTTTCCAGTTAGTGTATATATTTTGTACCTACCTCTTTATAATTATGTCTGCTCGTATGTAAACTCGACATTGTCTCTGTCAATCTCACGTGATTTTAATGATCAGGTTCTTTAGAGTTCCTTCAAAATGACTCATCTACATAGTTAACGCGCAAAATGCCATTAACAAGTTAATATCTGCTATAATCGTCATTAATTTTATTATTACCAAAACTACTCACAAAAGTAATGGTTCTAATCATTATTTCCTTCTGAGAACTAAAAGAAACATGTTAGATAATGATCTAGGTAGTAGATATAATGTAGTGACCGAGATAGGTAATCCCACTTATAGGGTCCAGAACCAGTTCTATTGCTAAAGGCTGCCAAGAAGATAAATTTGCGTTAAAACGAATATTGTCATGACATATACGTACATGTCCTCATTGCATGAATAGCTACATTAAACAGCGAAGGATGCAGCAAGCATTACCTTCAGTCTGTTAAGTTGTCCGGATATTTACCTAGCACTTGCAGTTATTTAAATTAGCCGAAAGAATCTGTGTGATCAGATCACAATGTGTAGGTACCAATAGGTAGGTTGAATTGGTATACTCGTAAGGTGCAACATTGGAGTGTGAAGGCTAGTATTCAAAAACATTAAGCACAACCTCTCGTACAGGCCTACCTAATTTACAAGTGTATGCTTAATGAGCTTAGGCCACTTAAGACAAATTTTAGAATTCTAAGTAAGTAAGTATCTTTGGTTTCTTTGCAAAGAGATCAGTGCTAACATAGGTAAACCTAAACATGCAAAATATCTTTTAGTTGCTCATATACAATTGCTGGGCACAGGCCTCCTCTCATCCTGAGAGTGGCAGTGGTGAGCAGTGGGAATGTGTGCTGGGATGATTTTGGTTAATCATCAGTATTTTTCAACCTTTTTCATGACACGACCCCTTTAATATGAAGAAATATTTCGCGACCCCCCTACCCGTTGTTTTTTTTTCATGTATTTTATTTTGCGCCAAACATTTTGTAAATATTTTTAAACTGAATGTTTTTTTGACTGAAGTAGTTTTCGCAGCAACTTATAGGGGCTTCGCGACCCCTTAAAGAGGCTTCGCAACCCCGGGGGTAGCGACCCGTAGGTTGAGAAACACTGATCTATATAATACCGCCCTTAAGACACCCTGTCTGACAGATACGTGGCATAAATGTGCTATCATGTAGAATGTGACTCCTTCAACTTTTAGAATCGCGATAAGTATAACAGAAATGGTAATTCTTAGAAAAAAAAGTATGAAGACCATATTTTTGTAGATCATTTTAAGATCTATAATTTTTGCCTAGGCTACTTTTTGATAAAACTTAACAACTACGAAAAAAAACAAAACACGTCAATTTTGACCTTTGACCCCGAATAAATTTTTTAGCACACATGGGATCAATAGGGACTTTTGAAACTTTATTCCTAAAAATTAGTATACCTACCCAAGGTCATCACCAAAATTCAGCGGAATTTATGTAAATTGAAATGTCTACATTGACCGGAGTATATTTCTTATTATTATTTATGTTTCTGGTGCTGGTGGTCAGAGAGAGATATTAGTTACATCTAGATATTTATGAAACTAACATTTTATAAGTACCTACCTAAATATAACTCGGTAAAAAACTGGCCTGGTGTGAGTAGTACTCGTGCACCGAGGGTTACAAATTTGTAGGTAAGTATGTCAAAATATACTACTTACATAATTTTATTATTTGTATTTTTTTACATTATTCGTTGAAACAAATTAATTATGCATATAAATTATCTTTCTATAAAATTGTATTACGTTTCATGACAGACGAAATGACATACAGCGTAGCGAAATTAAAAGGGTTCCATAATATTAATTTGTCACCTTTCAGGTACGTAACGTTTATTTTCACAATGTTACTTTACAACTTTTTATACCAATAAAAAATTAAGTACACCATTACAATTATGAAATCAATGCGCTGTAAAATTCAATTATATATATTTAGGAAACACAAAAAATACAATATTAAAACTACTTAAGGATTTTGTACAAAAGTCAGTGCATTTCAATTCACCATTTCGGCGTAGTCGATGGCGGCGTACCTATGTGATTGAAATACAATCCGCACTCCGGATATTACGACGGGCCAACTCAAATACAACGTCATGTGGTTTCCTGACCGATCGGAAAAGCAATCTCCACTGTGCCCCTGGACAAGACTGCAAGCGTAAATGTACACACGTAAATTTAGCAATTCGCGGGGCCGGCCTTAACATCTCTTTCCACCCATTATACCGTGGCATACCATGACCGACGACCGTAATAGCAACGTGTCAGTCAAAAATATATACTTTTCATCACATTTGCTCGTAAACAGTGTCGTAACATGCAGGCTACCTTAATTGCAACCCCCCAAATAAAATGTGCTGCAGCACACGTAGGGCACATGTTGGGGGGGTGTTCAAGAGCAATTTGTGAAAAAATATTAGTTTTTCTTTTACAAATATACAATTTTACTCGCAAATGTGATGAAAAACATTGTATGTCGCACGGGCGGTACTAGAATTACGAACATCGACTCAATAAAGCCCTCAGTCTTCGACTTCGGGCTTCTAATAGACTCTCGTTCGTAATTCCTTATTTACCGCCCTTAAGACACAATGTACTTTTGTATCGAAAAGTATGAGACTATGCCCACTAGGTAGCACGCTTCCTAACCGACCGTCGCCCGTCGCCGTATTTATGCGCTTGACATTCCGTTCCTGACACGTTCCTATTACGGTCATGGCATGATACGGTGCAGTGGGTAGAGACCTTTATGCATCTAGGCGCCGCGGGCGAGTCATGCCTTTAGCACCTTTTTAGATACGACAAGCCACAAACAGGGACTCCTATACGTACGAGATGAGTTTATAAAAGCTAATAAGTATTCTGTGTCTGTTATTCCTTTAAATCGATAGGTAAACATAGGTATTCAAAGTGGTTAAGTTGAACTGGCGCGCACGACGCCATAAAATGAAATAGGGTATATTTTGAGATGACTGGAGGAGGAGGAGGAGTGCGTTGTATCAGTGTTAAGCTCCCAATCCGCATTGGGTCCGCGTGGAAAATACGGACCAAACCCTTTTATTCTGATATATCTTATTATGATGATACTTGCTTTTGCCCGCGGCTTCGCCCGCGTAGAATTCGGTTATCGCGCGCTGTTCTCTCGGGAACTGTGCATTTTTTCTGGGATAAAAAGTAGCCCATGTAACTCTCTGGCCCATAAACTACCTCTATACCAAAAATCACGTCGATCCGTCGCTCCGTTTCGACGTGAAAGACGGACAAACATACAAACATACTTTCGCGTTTATATGTAATATTACTAGCTTTTGCCCGCGGCTTCGCCCGCGTGGGATTCGGTTATCGCGCGCTGTTCCCTCGGGAAATTTTTCTGGGATAAAAAGTAGCCTATGTCAATCTCTGGCCCATAAACTATCTCGAAGCCAAAAATCACGTCGATCCGTCGTTCCGTTTCGACGTGAAAGACGGACAAACATACAAACACACACACTTTCGCATTTATAATATTAGTATGAATTAAAGGGGAAATAGTTTTATTTCCCATAATCCGGCGTGTGTCTCCGTTCTTACCTATCTACTGGCAGTGGAGCTCTATTCAACAAGATCAAAGTGATATGGAACCCGAGAGACGCCGATGCTGTATCTTATTTCTACGATCACGGATTATTAACGGAAATACGTGAGTTATCATAGACGAGAGAAAGACCACATTATAAGCGGAATCAATCACCTGTGGTGATAAGATAAATTAATTATCTTGCTAGTCACTTCACTATGCGATAACACGCAAAACCTAACCTGTTTATTTCAGAAAACTGACCCGTGATTAACCCTTATCTCACCTGGTTATTCTTTTATACCTGTCACCTCCTTTATCTATTACTTATACCTTTGTTGTGAGATTAGAACGTAGGTACCTACCCATCTTGCGTTGAAGCAGCAGACGTCCTATAGATGGGAGGCCGAAGCTATGCTCGCCGTCTCAGCCACTCACGACTACTTTCCTTGCATACAAATGAGTTGAAAACAATAATATAATGTGATTGTCATTCGTGCCAACTGCGTTCCGTTTGCACTTTCCTTGACGTTGGCCAACTTTGAAGCTAGCATTTGAATGGCGCAAAGTATCTTCGATTTCAAAGATTGGTTTTTATTCGTCTTTCTTATTTAGATTATTTAGGCACCTATTGCAGTGTTTCCCTACATAAGTAAACTGTCACAAAATTATGCATTTTAAATATTTTATACACCGTGTTATTTTGATTTCCGTTTACTTTAAGGGGGAAATCTACTTTACGGGTCCAATGAAGTTAATTTCTCTAAGTCACTAGTGGCCTAATAATTTATGATGTTTTTTCAAAGTCCAAAACTAATCCGTTATTA